>NW_005871155.1:877469-971083 GCF_000147115.1 Myotis lucifugus
GGGGAGGGGGAGAGATCAACCAAAGGACTTGTATGCATACATACAAGCATAACCAATGGACACAGACACTAGGGGGGTGAGGGCATGAGCGGGGAGGTGGGGGGGCAATGGGGGGTTAAGGACACATATGTAATACCTTAATCACTAAAGAAAAGAAAGAAAGAAAGAGAGAGAGAGAGAGAGAGAAAGAAAAAAAGAAAAAAAGAAAGAAAGAAAGAAAGAAAGAAAGAAAGAAAGAAAGAAAGAAAGAAAGAAAGAAAACAGCTTTTCTTCCTACTGTCCTAATCATTGTGGCTTGTCATTTTTTGCAGGGTCCTATGGATCTACTCTGAGACTGGTACTTGGGTGTATCCTGTGTTTGCCAAACTCAGCCCAGTGGGTCTAGCAGCCTTCTTCTCTCTCAGCTACATCTTTATTGCCAGCATCTACCTATTTGGAGAGAAGCTCAACCACTGGCAATGGGGTCAGTTTATTTCTATTTTACCTGCACTCTTCTTCCTTGCCCTCTCTCCATTCCTCCTAGAAACAAGAGAAACTAGTTCAAAGCAGAAAGCAGTGACCTTGATGCCTTTGCCAAAGACTCAGATGGGTCTTATCAAGATAGGCAAAGGAAAAGCCTGGGGGAAGTTCATACTTCCTCAAAGAACCCCATCAAATTATCTCCCCTCCTCCCATAAACCTTTAAGGCTAGAAATTATCTTTAGAGAATTTAGGACCCAGAGAGCAAGGTGTCACCATGCCTGGCATGAAAGAAATGGATTCAGGGTCTTCCTCCCTTAAGTAAGGGCTTGAAGGATACAATATGTTTAAATGTCAAGGTTTTTTGTTGTTTGTTTTGCTTTGGTTTGGTTCGAAGGAAATGACCCTTTAAGCTCTTCCAACCTCAGCAGTGCCTTCCGGGATGAGTTCCCATCCCTTTCCCATTAGGTTGCTTTTCAACCTTTAGTGAAGCATTTACCAGATAAGATCACATCCTGTACTTGAGATTGAAATTCTCATTTAGACAGGGTCTTGAGCAATGTGAATATGTCATCAAGCTAAGCTTTCTAATTATAGGTGGGTAGAACCACGTTGCTTCTTCATAAGAAAAAATAATTTTAACTTAGTTGATTTTAAAATGGAAAGTTTTATTCTCCTCCCTGCTTCTCCCACCACCCCAATGCCCAAAATATTATTTTGTTGGAAAATTAACCACCAAAAAGTCAAATTGCACAATACCCATGATTTTTTTCCTACCCAAAGAGAAGTACAGGCACTCTACCCTGATTTTGTATATAAGGAAGGCAAGAGTCACAAACAGTCCCCCACGTCACACACCCACATGCCATTCTGTTCTATCAAAATAGAAGTGGCATCTTCCACCCAATTTATGAACTGGTGTGAAAACATCAGCTGTGTATGAAAAAAAACCACAACAGTTTCAGAAGGCTCAGTACAAAAGAGTATATTTCTGAGAGGATATTGGGACCCTGGATAAGCAATTTGTCTTTTTCACATGTTTTCTACTTGTGAAGAATTTAACTGGTTAAGAAAGTCCCAAAGGTAATAACCTCCTTGAAAGCACTTAAAAAATGGAATACTAAAAATTAATCCCAAAAGCAGGACTCCAAATCACAGGAAACTCCAGGAAAAAAAATGTGTTGACATTTCAAATGTGTTGATATCTAATTCTAACTTATTTTGGCTCCTTGAAAATCAGGATAAAGATTTCTGATGCCTTCCCCAATCTATCTTTATAAAAGAAAAGAAAGAAAGAAAGAAACAAGTCCATCTAAAATTTGGCAGATAAAAATGTGCAGATAAAAATATATTGAGCTTAGAGAACAATAACTTTTTTAATCAAATGTATTTAGTTCAATAACAATTAATTTTTAAATTGTTAAACAGTGACTTTGAAACATCCATTGAATTAAAAAATGAAATTTTCACAATATTTAATATTATTGAGTCATTATTTTCAACACCAAGCTCTTTTTAATAAGCCTTGTTGTTTAAGTACTATATCCAATTTTTCACTACAATTAGGTCCCAATGAGCAAACAGGCCAGCATCACCATGTGGGCCTTCATTTACATGTGCATATGTGAATGTTTATATGAGGGATAAACTATTGTAAATGGATAGAGACTACTGTGTCTCTCCTCTCTCTAGATTTTAACTCCTTAAAAATCGAATGAGTGAAAACTCATTCATGCTAGATGGCATCAGAATAGGATCGTAATGTGTTAAATTCAGAACAGATCTTAATTACAAATGGTTGAATAGACATTAAAAGAGTAGATCACTTAAAATTCCAATGGCAGTGAACACTTTTAAATTGTATAAAACTAAACAGAGCTATCAGTACAAACACATGTTCTCATGTCCTAGTGGGCTTAAAACACTCTAAGGCTTCCCTCTACTATATGACTTGTGTCAATACCATTATATGACCTCTAATGAGGGCAGCTGCACATCTCAGTTGGGTTCTGGTTAATGCCTGCTGTGCCAATGGGCACATAGTATAGCATTGTCTAGGCTTGGACAGTCAATTGTGTGGATCCTCTATCTTGGGTTCCTCTCCAAACCTTCTGTTTTGGATCTATGGGAACACCTCCTAAGTAGCCACCTACTCTGTCCAAATCCAGGGCTAACCCTACTTTCTCACCTCCTTTCACAGTCTGAGATTCCTTGAATGAGAACAGAAATTCAAAGGAGTGCATTGGTGACGTGGTGGGAAGCACTGGTTAGGGAAAAAGCTCTGTGCCAGACTGCCTGGGTTCCTATTTTGTGCTTACCACTCACAGACCTGTGACACTGCAAAAAGACTTGATGTCTTTTTATTTCACTTTTCTCTTGAGCATCATGGAGAGAATATTAGTACCCACCTCCTAGGATCCTGGAGAACTCTAAATGACTTGGGTAGTGTCAAGGGCCAAGAACAGGGCCTGGCACATAGAGTTAGTCACTATTGCTGTTAATCTCATTCTCCTCCAGTAAAAATCAGAAACCTTCTTGTCTATGTAGATGTTCCAATCCTCTCCTTCTATTTTTTTCATAAATTACCAATTTCCCCAGCCAAGGCAATTAAAAGTAACAACCACCTCACTGAATGCAAATTGACAGGGATGGTGCAGTTCCTGAAGAACTTAATGAGTGAAATAGGAGATCAAGCTAATTCAAGCTAGAATTGTTGGAATCTCTGCTTCTGAAATCCCGAGGCCCAGTATGGCCCAGTTGGGAGTCCTGGACAATAAGCTGACTGCCGCTCTGGCCACACCTATTACATGTGGGAGACCTGCCATTTTGGCTTGGAAGCCCATGACCACTCTCCTTACATCCTTGAGGGATATGTTCTGAGGCCTGAGACCACAGATCCTTTCCCTTCTAAGGATAGTTTAGGAGCTGAAAATTCCAATCTGGCCAAGTGACATGGTGATGGTGTCTTGGGCAGAATGACATTAAAACCTTCCTCTAATACTATTTGCTCTAGAGCAATTTGTGGGGGTTTTTTGTTTGTTTTTAAAGGAGATTTTCATTGTTAAAAGCTGTTTAAAGGCCATATAGTCTACCTTCTTGGTTTTATCCATGAAGAAATCATTTATAAAGTCTGCCTTGCATGTTGTCCCTGATCATTTCATAACAAAAGGATATTATCATGAGATTACTCTTTAGGTATTTCTAAAGCTTTTTTTTTGTCTTTCTTGTCCTAACTTCTTCTCCCTAAGCAGTCCACTCTAGATTATTCCTTATCCCTCTTCCTCTGCCTCTGTACCCTCAAGGTTTCTCCAGCCAGTCCTCAGCTCCACCTACTTCCTGCTACTTTTGCACTGTGGTGGTACTCATTGGTGCTCAAATCTCATTACCCTAACACCTCATATCCCCCTAACCATCTGCCTTCTTGCCCTTTTCCAAGCCAACCTGCTGAAACTAGGTAAATATTCTTCGAATTTTCAATTTGAAGTCTAGCAGTAGCTTTTGTGGTTGTAGATACATAGGTGTAAATCTTTGTGAACAGTATTTTTTTTACTTAGCCCGTGTCCTGACTACTGGAATAATAAGATGTATAATTACATATACTATCCATAGTGATATTTATTAAAAGAATGGTTCCTTTACCATGCCAGTAGAAAATGTTTGGACCTTGCAGAAGAAGAACATTAAATGTTTGGCCTAAAATATCTCCACTCCTTGGTACTATCTAACGAGGATAAAGAAAGGACTAAAGTCAGGAGTGGACCTAACTCCCTAACTGCCAACTAGGAACTGTTCCACTCAGAAAAACTCCCATCAATGAAGAAAAGGGTGATAACAAACAACATAATTTCCCAATTATGTTGGGAATTCCGAGTTTGAAATCCATTTTGTGAACTTTGTTTGGGTAAGATTATATGATCTATTATTAAGTCAACAGTTTCCTTATCTCTGGCACTATGGAAACATGGTAAGAGAGGAATTCTGAAGAAGCCTAGAAACTGCTCAGCCCCATGAGAATGCAAGACTAAGGACCCACCCCTACTTGTAGAAACAAAAAGAAAACATTGTTTCTGTTATATTCACATCATGTAAGTCTCTACACAATGAAATGACTACTGGAACTCCACACTTTTGGGGCCCGTGCCTTCTCTAGCACAGTGGTAGGTTTGTGAGAATTCCTTTGTGCTCCATCCAGCTGCTTGGAGTTGGATGTGGGAGACTCTGGTCCAGTGGAAGGAGCCACCTGCTCTCTTCCCCCAGAGGAACTCCCACCACTATTTCCACTCCTGCTTCTGCTGCTTCCCTCTAAGCCTTCATGTTCTGTTGTGTTTCTTAAATGGAGATGGAGTCTCCAATCCTTGGCACCTGGGGTTGAAGGAGTGAGGTTATGATTATAGTTAGACTCAAAGCACTGGGGGTTGGTAAACAACATGGGTAATGAAAGCTTTAGGAGCCCTCAGAATGACGACAAGGGGAACAAATTTGAAAAGTTTATTGGCCAACCTCTTGAACCTGAGGAAATAAATGTGTTATTTAGCTGAAAAAATTATTCATTAATGGCCCAAAGTATATACTTCAGAAAAGAGATGGTGTTTGTACTTATAGACCTAATATAGATGACCTAATTGGGGAGGAGAGAATTCACATAAAAAATAAATAATAAGTAGAAGCATAAATGAAAAGAACATGAACCCTATAAAGCTGGATAAATTTGTAAGGCTTTGCTGGAGTGACTGGAAGTGGTTTGAACTGATGAGGATGACAAGAACAAGGACGAGGACTGTCCTTAAGAATGTAGAGAGACATGAATGCACGATGGCCATGAGAGCTGTTGTGATTAGGAGCTGGCTGTCCTAGAAAATCAGTGTGATGACTGGGCCACAGCAGGACTTCAAGTTATCAGTCACTAAAGCCTCTGAGAAGGGGAGTTCCAGTGACATAAATTAGGAAAAGATTTAGAGATTACTGTTAGGGATATCATTTAAGGGGGGTGGTGGTAGTCATGGTTTAAAGGGTAAAGCCTGAAATTAGGAGCATGAGGCTGCTGTGGTCCTACAGAACCAGATCTAACAGGGCTCTAACTTCCAGAAGGAACAAGAAGAGACTGAGTTGAAAAAATTTTCAAAGTAGGATTGGTAGCATTTGCCAATAGACAGGATAATGAGTTAGTAAAGTTTCAAAGCTTATGCAAAGATTTATGATCATTACATATGGAGGTAACAACTTGTTGGGTGAATGGAAGTCATTCTAGCAGTCTAAGGCTATAATTTCAGCTGAATAAAGACCCTTTAATGAGCTTATTAAAAACTAATCAATATGCAAGTACTTTTATTCCCAGGCTGATAAGTTGATTTAGTGAGAGGTCACAGAATGACCCCTAATTAGGTGAATATCCACTCTTCTATTTCCTCTCTAATTTGATGTGGTCTCTTTGTCTCCATATGCAAAGTCTCCAAGTTTGTTGATGGATTGTGTACAGCCCTGCGAACAAGTGGCCAAAAGCAACAGCAATCAGTGGTTCATGTGAGATATATAGAACCACATGAAGTCCAAGGGCATCATGGTCAACTGGCTGGCTATGAGCTAAGCACCAACAGGGGACAGCAGAGTGGTTTCTTGCTGTTGTGATAGTGGTGGTATTTTTTTTAGAACTCCTTGAAGGACATCCTTTTGCCTTGGAAAAGTCCTTGACTTTCCACTGCCTGAAGTCAGGGTGAATGTCAACCTACAGGGAAACCCTGAAATCTCTCTCTGTTCTTGTTTGCACAGGTGACATGAGGCAGCCAAAGAAGAAGAAGTGATTATATGCTGTTTTCCAAGAACTAAAAAGGAAGAAAACACAAGAGGGTGTTCTTTTCCCATCTTTTTGGGGTTTTTGTTTGTTTGTTTGTTTGTTTTTTTGGTGTGGGGAGGTGGTGGAGAATCATAAGAAAGTAAAAAGGACAGGAAACAATATTTAAATTAAAAATAGGGTTATGCAGGTAGCTCAATTTGAGGACTCTTGGGTTTTAAAAGGCCATGCAAAATTAACTCCTGCTGTCTCAGAATTTGTGACCTTGGTCTGAACTCTGAAGAGTATTGTCTGTGGTCAAAATCTGACCAGAACCCCGCCCCCCCCAAAAACAAAACAAAACAAAACACACACACACACACACACACACACACACAGAAAAAACAAAACAAAAAAAACAACAACTCATAAACTCAGAGTTAGAGAATGTTTACACAGAGAAAGAAGTTTGGATCTTTCAACATCTTCACTTTACAGAAGAGGTTGCCGAGAATGTAGATGAGAAGTTACCTGCATGAGGCCAAAGAGTTCGTGTCAGAACTGAGCCAGGAGCTTTTGTCTCCCAGATCTTTTAATTTCCAATCCTGTGCCGTGTTTTTAATAATCCCAACTTTCCTAAAAACAAGCATTTTCATAAGCTAGTTATTTTCATGGATTTCTCATCTATTTTTCCCCCTCAATCTAGACAGAAGTGTAGGGAGATTCTACCTGGTATGGTATAATGGCAAATTATTTGGGGAAATGAGAAAATCAGTTATAAAAATATTAGGAAATCTTTCCCCCTTGTGAGCAAGCATTCAGGGCAGGTATAAACACTGAACATAATGACATTGTCAAAATCGCTTCCGTTCAAGTATTGATTAACTTGTCAAATAAATGTTGTACATCTTACTTGGGGAACAGTCTAAGTGGGAAGTGATATGATTATGAGGACTGCTGAGATTGCTTTGGTACAAAGTACTTTGCTAAGTTAGTTTATGATTTAACAAAGCTGATTGTCAGCAAGCACATTCATGAACCCTGCTTCGATTTTCCTAATGGAATTTTCCAGGTCTGTTTTTGTAAAGAAATATGTGGTGGGTAAAGATAGTCAAATCTATTGGTGTGTCAAAGGCCCAGGGGCGTTGGGGTGTGGGCACCAGAATAAATTGTACTTGAGCTTCCCAACCAAACATGATACAGGAGAAATTTGGTAAAAATGGGTAAAACCTGGTAACACTGTGCCTGGGACCAAATTAAATCTTGATTGCTACATAACTGACCATTGTGCAATATCTGTTCCAACTCCAGAAATACCTCAAAAATACCTAGAGTGGTCTTGCAGGGTTAGGGAAGAGAGCAGACTATACAGTAAGGCAGCAGTAGAAGGGAAGACTAGGACAGACACCAGGAAACCTGCCTGATCCCTACTCCTCTACTCTCGTATAAATAGGAGCCTCAAGTCCTTCTGGATTGAGCTGGGACACCCCCTCTTTTCCTGTACCTGCTGCTTCTTGACTGCTCCAAGCACCTGGTCTCAGCAGGAGCCCAGAGCAGTTGTCACAGTGGAAATTCCCCAAATCTGAAGCCTGCAGGGGATCACCCAAATTTTCCACACCCTAAAGATGACTCTGGCTGCACACTTCTCACAGTCATAGTAAGCTCTTGGCTAGAATGAGCCTGCAGATTTCTATTTGTGGCTTTACTGTCCCTAGGACCAAATTAAGCCTTGATTGCTACATGATTGGCCATTGTGCAGTATCTATTCCAACACCAGAACTACCTCAGATTCATTTCCCATTGAGCACACAATGCTTCCTTGGTGCTGCTGTAGCTTTGAAAAAGAGAAGCAACAAAACACCCATGAAGAACATTGATTAAACATTCATTAAAGGGTATGCAGTGCCCATATCAGGCTGTGTTAAGCTATTAGTGTGTAAAAAACATACAAATGATTACATACCAACAATAATATTTTTTCAATTTTATTTTATTGTTTAAAGGATTACAAATAGTAGTACATATGTCTCCTTTTTTTCCCCATTGACCCTCCCCCCCCGGCCTCCCCTACCCGCCAGCACATGCCTTCACCCCCACCCCCCAGTATCTTGTATCCATTGGTTATGCTTATATGCATGCATACAAGTCCTTTGGTTGATTTCTTACCACCCACCCCCAGCCCTCCCCTGTCCTCCTGCTGTAGTTTGACAGTCTCTTTGATGCTTCTTTGCCTCTGTATCTATTTTTTGTTCATCAGTTTATAATGTTCTTTATTATCCACAAATGAGTGAGATCATGTGGTATTTATCTTTCACTGACTGACTTATTTCACTTAGCATAATGCTCTCCAGTTCCATCCATGCTGTTGCAAATGGTAAGAATTCCTTCTTTTTTATTGCTGTGTAGTATTCCATTGTGTAGATGTACCACAGTTTTCTAATCCACTCATCTGCTGATGGGCATTTAGGCTGTTTCCAAATCTTAGCTATTGTAAATTGTGCTGCTATGAACACAAGGGTGCATATATCCAGCAATAATATTTGTATCATGTCATGTAATTTACAACAACATTCACCTCCATGATCTCATTTTATCCTCACAAAAATCTTAAGTAGAAAATGCATTATTGTTCTCATTTTACAAGTGAATATACTGAGTTTCTGATATTGGTATCCCGATAAATGTTTTAAAACCAACTCTCTAGCCCTGGCTAGTGTGACTCAGTTGGTTGGCTATTGTCCTGTGCACCAGGAGGTTGCCAGTTTGATTCCCAGTCAAGGGCATATGCCAGGGGTTTAAGGCTCCATCCTCAGTGGGGAGTACGTAGGAAGCAGCCGATTGATATTGTGCTCTCACATCAATATCTCTCTCCCTCTTCCTTTCTCTTTCTCTAAAAATCAATAAACTATTCTTAAAAAAAAACACAACTATTTGGAAAAAAAATTTTAAGGTTCTTTTTTATAGTATTTTCCTGGTGTAAATACTCTACCATGGCCTTTTCCAAGCTACCAACAGGTCACTGAATGCAGAGTTGGGAAGAGATATGAACCACGCTTGGTCCTTGGAAGCCTGTACAAGCTGACTCCAGTTCAGCACTAGGTTCAGAGAAGGGAAAAGACTGGGCCAAGGCCACACAGATGGTTGATTCCTGCGCCAACCTTCCTTTTTACAACAGAGCGAAGCAATAAATGGTCATCTGAAAGCCTTTATTTAAAAAAGCAAAAATGTATGTATATCTGCAAGGCTGGACAAATAAAAAAAGATCAGGGGTCCCCAACTTGGTGGAAACTCTCACCCATGCATGCAGGTAGAGGGAGGAGAGGTCCCTCTGCCTCAGGGACCTCACTGCTCCATCCCCTATGCATGTTCTGGAGGCCTGTCTCACATGTGACATGAATTTTGAATTTGGGGAGATTTATCTTGTGTGCCTAAACAAAACATTAGCTCTACCCACCCACCTCCCAAAAGAGTCATACATTTCTCAAGCTATTTCCAGCTCCTCTGCACCTCCTCGCAATACTTGTCATAACAGGAAGTCAGTTTCATATACTGTAATAATCCCCAAACACGTTGCGCCTGCGCATGGGGAGTGTGTATGGGGGGGGGGGGTGGGGGGGATGGGGAGGGTCCAGGAAGGAGCGAGGTGAGGCCAGGTCTCCCATCCCTAACCTGGTGTGTCCCCTCAGAGGGCAGAGGGCCAAGAGTCAGAAACTAGAATCCACATCCAGACATTGCTCTCCTTTCTCATGCAGTTGGCGGCTCTTTTTTTTTTTTAATAAAGCATTTGAGTAGGCAGCAAAGCCAGCCAGAACTGTTTATTTATAGCTGTGGATTTTCAATGCTGTATAAATTAGAAATCGCTGCTGAATGAGGCCCGCGCCCACTCACACACGCGGGGCCGCTATCGGTGAGTCCTTTCATAGAGCTTGACTATACACAGTCTAAAATGGGAGAAAATGACATGCTCGGAGTCAAATGACGGAGTCACAGCTAAACTGCAAGGCAGAAAACCAGCAATTATTTTTCCTCAGCACAATATGGGGAGGACGACAGGTGCAATTATCCAATATTATTTAACAGCACTGGTTTGCGGTATGGGGAGAAAATAAAGGTTTCCGTGTCTCGGAGAGGAAAATAAGGGACAGAACCTGCCTCCTGGCTCCTGTCCCTGTGGATTAAGCTGTGTTATGTAAATGGAAACTGGCCAGGATTTCAAAAAGAAAACACAACCACCTGGCTCCCTCACCTTCCCCCCAGAAGTTCGCAACCTGTGCCATTGGGGACTTCTGAGAAAAGGCCCCTGGTCTTGGGGCCCTGAACACCCTCCCGGCAGGCCTGTGAGGAAACTGGGTTTGCTCAGTTCCTGTCCCCAAGAGGGCACCCTCTCTTGCGTTGGGTCTCCCTCCCTCCTTCCGTTGAATTAGGATGAGGCAAAAGAAAAAGGGGCCCCCAAGGAATAATTTTCATTTCCTGAATCAAGTCTCTGGCTTTGGCCGCCAGCACACTTTTCTTCCTACTCCTAAGCCTCTCCTTAAACTCTACCTGGAAATACCTCCTTCTTTCAGCTACTATGGAATAAATATGTTGTTCTTCATGGCTTCAGAACTTAATGGAACACCACTTCCCTGTTCTCCTAAAAAGTGTCTTCTTCCCTCTCAGACCCTGGGCTAATTACATTATTTAACCATCCCCCCCCATGACCCCCCCCCCTCTCCAATCGCAGGCCACATCAGTCCTACACAGCATCCCAACCTCTCTCCTTTATCTCTCCTCTTGGCTTCTGTTTCCATAAGAGTATGGAATGCTGGAAGAGCATAAGCTTCAGAAGCCAACCAGATGTGAATCCAAATCCTGACTCCACACTCACAATTTATATAGAACTTGGGGAAAATAGTTGACTTTTCTGAGCCTTTAAGTCATATAATACCTACCATAATAAAATACCATTATTTAAAGTGGTGGATGCACGTGCTTGGCATCCTAGATTCCCCATCCCACCCTGTTTAACTGCAAATTCCTTGAGGCCACAGTCATGTTGAGTTGTCTATATCCCCCTCAAGGCCTGACCCAGCACCATGAGAACATACAGAAAATACTTACAGATGGCCTCAAGGATACTTCCAGCTTCTTTCCTATAAGCTTCCTCACCAAATATCTTCCTGCTCTCCTAAAAGTCGATATTCCCAATGTGAGACTCCCTATCTCATTTAAGATACTCTCCCATCTTAAATCCTGGAATCTTATTAACAACAATGGTGATCAAGTTATAGTTCACATGGCCTAGCATGGAAAGCACATTGGCAAAATGGGACACAGAACAAATAAATTTTGATAAAGAGGAAAAGCACATGCGGAATGGCCTGGAGAATAATGGTTGCACGCAGGTGAAGGGCTAGACTGTTACCCAAGGACAGCGTATGGGGTTTGAGGTTCCAAGTCAGGGAGACTGATGTTTAAAAGAGAAATGGAGCAGGGGGAGCACTGAAAACAAACCTTCTTTACATCATAATTTATTTTCCTTCAGGTGCCTGCTCATTCCTTCCTTACAGATGACATCTGCTCTCATTAAGACCTGGTCTAGTCTAACCCTTGTTTTATCATAACGGAGACTTCCTCAGCCACTTCTATGGTGTGATTCTTTAGGGACATGAGAAGGGTCTCTGCTTTTCCTGCCATCCTGTGTGTCTTGCTAATGTACAATATCTATATATCTATATCTATATCTATCTATATCTATATCTATATCTATATCTATATCTATATCTATATCTATATCTATATCTATATCTATCTTTCACTAGGGGTAAAGCCTTCCGTGTGACATGGAGAGACACATTTAACATGTAAATGCTTATGAGAGGGGTGACCTATTTATTCATGTTCAATTTCCAACGAAAGATAGTTCATGATTTGAAAGCAAGTATTAGTATGGGAGGGGGCATGCTTGGCAGAGTGAAAATGGGGATATTTTGAGGAAAAGAACAGCTACAGAAAGGGTGAGCTGCAGACTTTGAGGACAGACCTTGCCTCGTTCACATTTTACCATGTAAGCTGCCAAGAGAAGGCTGGGTATGTATCTTGGCTCTCCACACCTCCCTGGAGAGCTAATCTGTGGTTGCCGTGCCCCAAAATAGAGCTAGACAGTGATCCTGGCCACTTGGGTCAATAAAATCCTGGATGCCTTTGGAGGAGTAGAAAGAGGAGGCACAGCTGTGACATGTCACTCTTTGTTTCCAGTCTTGATTGCCTGCCTGGCACCACAGGAATTTAAACTCATTTTTTGGCTGGGGAGAGAAGTCAGTATTGGGCTGTCATCATTCTTGAGGAGAGGCAACAGAGCAAAGAAAGAAGTTTGGATTCCATTGGCTCATGAAGAGATTTAGGACTGAACTTCCCCAAGATTCCTTCTTACCCAAACATCTTACTCACCAGCCCCAGAGCTACTGAAGCGTTGACGAGAGACTCACACTTATTAAAGGCACACTGTGTGCTGCCTTGAAGGCAAAGAGTATATCTTATTCACCACTGTATCCTCTACGCACAGCACAATGCATGATACACAGTAGACTTTAAATGGTACATGTTTGATGCTCAGGCAGATTTAAGTAACATGCTCCAGTGTCTCATGCTGGCATTAGAACTCAAACCTAGATCTATCAGACTCCAGTAACTTCTACTCCACCAATGGCTTTTAATATTTCCTGATACCCTCAGAAATACATTTTACTTCTAGGCCTAGTAGAAACACACATACATATTTTTAATGTGTATCATATACCCCTTTATTTTCTACCCTATTTTCTTCTATTGTTTGAAGTATATTGTGACAATTACATTGATTTTTTTAATCCAATGATAGGGTTGCAACCAATAAATTGAACAACACTGCACTCCACCATACCATAGGATTCATTAAACAGGTAATTATAAAGTGCCTACTATGTGTTTGGCCCTGGCCATGTACATGCCATAGCATAAGGATAGGGACATGGTGGTCGTCATCCAGTCCATCTGCGTGAGGATTTGAGATTTACATCCTTTCACCCTGCAGCACTTTTGGGAATGCAGAACCAAGCCCTGATTTCCAGCTCACTCATTAGCAGCTGCTCTGCTAGACTGAGCTCCTTTGAGATGCTGACAGGAAGAACAGAAAAAAAACACTTCCTCTACAAGAGCTTGCAAACCTTCCGCTGAGGCTTAAGTCTGGTCTGAGCAGGTAGATTTGGTTACATTTTAGGGATTTGTTTTCACTCAACACTTAATTTCATTATAACTTGAATTATGAAGTTAAGATGATGGAGAGTTAGGAAAACAAATACTGTATGATTTTACCTTGCCAGATATCTGGCACACAATTCTGAAAACTCTCAATCTAGGCATGTTTTATTCCATTTGAAATTTTTTTTAACTACATGCTAAAATGTACTCACATTGTCATTTTATGTGCATGCATTAACTCAGCTTTGCCAATTTTTAAAGTCATTTGATTAAATAAAATTCTTTTTACTATAAAATAGATTGTATTGGCACTGCATGTTTTTCCTCTGCTAGACTTCCTGCCATCACAACCTTTAGTGCCCTCACATATTGCCACACTAAAAGCAAGAGGCCAGGGGATCTATCTACCCAATCGGTCAGTCTCCTGCAAAGCAATGTGGCTTTCTTACCTCAAGAGAAAGAAGAGACCTGTTGCATATTACCCTTCCAACTCACAGATGAACTTCTCTCGGGCCCACTAGGGAGCCATGTGAGACTCCGCATGGAATCCAGAGATTACTTGAGTGATTGTCTAAACAATGGTGAAGGGAGACTTCTCTGGGCACTCTAGTGGGTTTAATAAATGTGCACATCGATCTCAGTTCAGTGGTTGCTTTTTGGGAAAAAGATTGAAAGCACCACTTCAGGGTGGGTCCACAAGGATGAGAGCCAGCAAAGCTCTAAGCCAGCGGTTCTCAACCTGTGGGTCGTGACCCCTTTGGCAGTCGAACGACCCTTTCACAGGGGTCACCTAAGACCATCCTGCATATCAGATATTTACATTATGATTCATAACAGTAGCAACATTACAGTTATGAAGTAGCAACGAAAATAATTTTATGGTTGGGGCACAACATGAGGAACTGTATTTAAAGGGCCAGAAGGTTGAGAACCACTGCAAAGCTATTTGTGTATGTGTCTGTGTGTGTGACAAAGGGTTGTGCTTGTGCACCTGAGATCAAAAAGCAGTCAGCCCTTCTTCCCTGGTTGGTGGGTGAAGGTACCCATGGAGGGCAGCTCTTTGATTTTGACTTATTGCCTTATTGGCCCTCTCCTTGCCCCCTTTTATACTCAACACTCGTCATTTCCCTTTATCTCACACGGTCTCCCTTGAAAGACCCTGCAAGTGCCAGTGGCCTTGGCTCTTATTACAGAATATCATCAGGCTAGGTTGTTCACCCAATATCTAAATAATCCTACTTCACATTGAACTAAAACTTGACCATTACTAAATTTAATTATATTTACAATGTAAATTAATTTGTTATTGCAGTAACCTATAAGTAGTATAGCTTTTATGATCTGTATTGGTTTCCTAGGGCTACCATAACAAAAGGCCACAAACCAGGTGGCTTAAAAACAGCAGTTTATCCTCTCACAGTTCTGGAGGCTGACAGTATGAATGAAGGTGTCAGCAGCACCATGCTCCCTCTGAAGGTCTAGGAAAGAATTCTTCCTCCTGATGGCTCATGATAATCCTTGGTTTGTGCGCACCACTCTGATCTCTGCCTTTATCTTCATACGGATTCTACCATGTGGGCCTCTGTATCTCTTACCACAGAGGCAATCTGAGTCCAAATCTCCCTCTCCTTTCTCTTATAAAGACACCAGTCATTGGTTTTAAAGCCCAACTGTAGTCCAGAATGTTTCATTCAAACCTCTCTACCAGAGAGGTCTCCCCACCCGCTATACATCTTTCTGGCTACAGGGGCAGTGGATGGTGCCTGTGGGAGAAGGACAAGGGGCCCCAGACTTAAATCCATCCACACAATGGAGACACCAGTTTCTCTTCCTATGATGGCGGAGCAGAAGGAGAAGTGGCTTTCTGTGCCAGGCCCTTCAGTTGAATGAAGGAAAAGAAGGTTCAATTCCAGTATACCTGCCAGGACTCCTAGGGCAGGAACTCATGCAAGCCCATCTGTTTCCAGGCTTCTGTGATTTCTTGTGTCCCCTTTTTTGGGGGTCACCCTTGATTTATGAAACAGGGAGATGATCACTTCTTGCTGAAATTACTGTGAAAATGATAAACTGATTCACTGATCACAACTGCAAAGACTATTTCTAAATAAAAGTCACATTCTGACTTTCTAGGTCATAGATATTGGGGAGATGCTATTCAACTCAGTATAATTACCCCTATTTTACAAATGAGGATATTGAGGGTCAGAGGTCATTAAATATCAAATTTCAGCTTTTCATTCTTCTCACTTGTCTGTCTTAATTCAAACAGTCACCAATAATTTATACTACTGAGTGCCTACTACGAAGGGCCACCTACGTTAATTATCGCTAGACCTCCCTACATCCCTGAAAGGTAGATATTATTATTCCAAAGTTAAGGATGAAGAAACCGAGGCTCAGCGAGATTAGTGGATTTTCTGAAGGAGAATTACCCAAGAAGAATGGAGCCCATGCCCAGCATGGTCAGCTGGGGTGTGTGTTCCCTTTCCATTATGCCACATGATTTCTACAAATTCCTGCTTCTGTTTCCTTCATGATGTCTAGAAAATAAACCCTTCCTTCTGCCTCCTCCAGGTCAAAATGTTAAATATTTTCATTTTAAGCCTTCTGAGGAGATATGGAAAGGGAACAGGCCCTGAAAAAAAGAAAACGCATTATTGTGGAAAACCCTCTTTCTTGATTTTGGAAGAGGACATGCAGAAGGCTGATAGACATATAAAAACATGCTCTAAGTCACTAATCATCCAAGAGATGCAAATCAAAATGTCAATGAGGTACCATCTCACACCTGTCAGAATGGCTATCATCAACAAGTCAACAAACGACAAGTACTGGCGAGGATGCGGAGAAAAAGGAACCCTCGTGCACTGCTGGTGGGACCCTCGTGCACTGCTGGTGGGAATGCAGACTGGTGCAGCCATTGTGGAAGACAGTATGGAGTTTCCTCAAAGTTAAAAATACCACTTCTAGGAATATAACACCAATCAGAAAGGATATATGCACTCCTATGTTCATAGCAGCACAATTCACCATAGCTAAGATTTGGAAACAACCTAAGTGCCCATCAGCAGATGAGTGAATTTAAAAACAGTGGTACATCTACACAGTGGAATACTACACCACTATAAAAAAGAAGGAACTTTTACCATTTGCAACAACATGGGCAGAACTGGAGAGTATTATGGTAAGCGAAATAAGCCAGTCGGAGAAAGATAAATATCACATGATCTCACTCATATGTGGGATATAATGATCAACATATACTGATGAACAAAAATAGATCCAGAGACAAATGGCAGGGGGAGGTGGGCAGTTAGAGATCAACCAAAGGACTTGCATGCATGCATATTAGTATGACCAATGGATGTAAACACTGGGGTGGTGGGGCTTGCCCTTGGGGGTGGGAATGGCTGGCGGGAGGGAGACAATCGAGGAAAAAGGAGACATATGTAAAACTTTAGACAATAAAAACAAACAAACAAAAATCCTCTTTCTTGAGCCCTTGCAGCTTGAATGGGCCAGAAAATGAGTTAAATGGACTCTGGGGGATGATAATGCAAAGGGCTGCTGGAGGGGCGCCTGGCAGAGCTATTCGGCCTTGCCTGCATATTCAGAGTCACCCGGGGAGCTTATGAAAATACTCCTGCTCAGATCCTTCCTGCAGAAAGTTTGGATTTGGCTACAGATTAGGCACTGGGAGTTTAAAAGCACCTCTAATGTGCAGCCAACCTGGGAGAGCTACAACTTTCTTTTTCAGTTGCCTTCTCAAGCCCGGCCATCCTGATGCTCGGCATATTTGCTGGCATGATTGATGCCTGGTCCTTTTGGCTGCAACACCGGAGGTGACTTTAAGGCAGAGTGCAGAGCCAGGCTCTAAGAATGCTCAGAGATCTTACAGAGCCTTCTGATTGGGTGTTCTCACATCTACCTACACACCTCAATTCACTTCCCAGATAAAGAGCCCGGACTGCTGGAACACGGTGGGAGATCCTTGTGGCTATTCTCAGCTCTCCTGAGTCTCCAGCCTGTAGCCCACCCTGCAAACCCTGGACTTGCCAGCCTCTTCAATACCATGAGTCCATTCCTTAAGTTAAATCTATCCATCATGCACATATGTGCATGTGTGCATGCGCGCGCACACATACACACACACACACACACACACACACACACACACACACCCTGTGGGTTCTGTTTCTCTGGAGCACCCTGACTAATACATTCCTCTACCTTCCCCTGGGTTTGCCCTCCAGCACTGCTCGGCGCCTGCCTTCACTCACTGGTCCTCTGGATCATTTGCCTGCAGTCCCTGTGACTCATAGGCCTATAATAAGCCCTCTGCTTCCATTTGCCAAAGTCTCTCTCTTCCCTTCATTCAAGAGTCTCCCGAAATCCCACATGTTCCAATCAAGGAAACAACAGTCTGCCCTCCCTCAGATGAGCTCATTCAGTGAACAGATTTCAGGAAGAAAACACTAATGTGTGAGTGTTGCTTCAAAACTGTTCCGCTCGTGACCGTGAGGGAACTTGGTGTTTCAAAATGCTGTGCCTTAGCGATCGGGTTGCCCAGAGCATTCATGTTTGGCAAATGTGCTAATGAGGCTTATAAGGCCATGGTCTTGGGTGGGACTTTCTGATAGAGGTACTAGAGACCACTGCCCTCTAAGGTTACAGACTTTACAAACATCCTCAACTACCATCCTGCTCAGGTAACACTGCCTACCAGGTGAATTGGATGAGAAGGTGTGAAGGAGTCACTGCAAATCCATAAGCATATGTCCTTTTGACCATGGGTCACTGTGCCTTACTCCTGGGAGCAAGAGCCATTATTATATAAGCTCAAAACAAATGCTCAATACATAAAGTCCACAGCAAGGCACACAATCACTGACCTGTTGGCTCATTAACCTCATCTGTGTTTACCTGCAGGCCATCCCAGAGTCAGAGGCCATTAGTAGATCAGAGAGGTTACTGCAAAAGAATTGCAAGGATCTAATCACTGTCCCGTGCACTGTGGTTGATGGAGGGCTGGGGGGATACTACCTCCCCTTCCTACTGCACCTAGGGAGCAGCCCTGTGATGTTTTTGCAACCACCATTACATCACATTCCCAGTGGGCATTGCAGGGGCTACAGAACACACTGCCTTAAAGCTCCATCAATGAGCCACAGTTCCAAAGACCCCTGAATGGCTTGGAGAGAGGGTGGTAGCCAGAGGATGAAGAAGGCCTACAGTATAAGCTCATATTATAGGGGCTACTGCAACATCAGAAAGAGGATGAGCTTTATAGGCAGGCAAAATTCAGTTAGTCCCATTTCCACAGCCTTCGATAACTCATTCAACCTGGTATATGAGCTGGTTTTCTCATATATATAAATTTGGTGTGAAATACTTACCTTGTATTAGTGTAAATGGAATGTATGGATGGAATGTCCAAATGGATCTGGAGCACACCAGGATCTGGCAGTCAGTAAACATCACTTTCCTTGTCTGCTCTCTTAACTCAGGAGCTCTATTAATCCAATGAGGGGTATTTATAGGTTATCCTTTGTGAACCTGGTAGATTTAGAGTTAAATCACAATGAACAAAACAGCCAATGGGGCACAAGGGGTCAGAATAACATATTGTCTATGTGACTTTACGGAATCAGCAAGAGGGTCCCAATCATTCCCTGACTTGAAGTATAATTATGAGATCATTACTTATGACCCAACAGAATAAAAATGGGGAGAAGGCAATGAAAACTTGTAAATGCCATAGACTCCAGGAATCCTAGATTTTAGAACCCTCTAAGTCTTCATAAAGCACTAAAATTTCAACAAACATCACATCAGGTAGGCTTACATTAAGGGAAGCAGCCCATTGCAAATTCCTCTTTCTGGCCACCTAATATAGGAGAATACCTCCTGAGCAGTCTTTGCATTATAAGGCACTAGAGATACATTCATTTTTTTAATTAACAAAAGATAAGGAGGCCATCCTTGACATTTGGAAATAGAGTATTTAAAGCACATTTGCTGACTTTAAATACTCTCATCGTGTAATAAGATAACTTGGCAGAATGGCCTTACAATGGTAGCATACATTTAACGGGGTGGGAGAGAGTATGTATTCTCTTCTAGTCTTCAACTGCATTTTTTATTTCATGAATAATTCTAGGCCTACAATAAATGGAATGATGAGAGCCCTCTAGTGGCTAAACTGACTCTTCCCTTTACTTAGAGATATTAAAACAAATGATCTTATGTTTTGCAAGTCCTATGCCTTGTTCCAATTAGCAACTTGCTGCAGGAACTACATCTTTTCTCCACCTGTGCCTGTCACCCTCTGGTAAAAAGATGATGAGATATTTTATTTTATTTTCAGTCTCTTTGATGCTCATGCTCAGCAAACATCAGGGCAAGTATTTAATCCACTTTCTGGGGGGGGAAAAAGCACCCCACATTTTTAGAAATTTAATTTTCAGACAATTTAATGTAACAACTATCTATGGGGCATCTATAACAAGTCAAACACCATACAAGGGTTCTGTAAGAAATACAAGGAAAATTAAAATATAATCTATTTGCAAGTAGTTTATGATAGTTCAGTACAGAAAGGAACAGCCTTGAATTTTATAAAATGTGGTTTTTCTATAAACCTAATTGTTTTATCATGTACACTAGAGGCCCGGTGCCGAAATTCATACACTCGGGGGGGGGGGGGTCCCTCAGCCCAGCCTGCGCCCTCTTGCAGTCCTGGACCCCTCGGCAGAAATCCCTCTCGCAGTCCGGGGGCTCTCACAGTTTGGGACCCCTCGCTCCTTACTGTCTACCTGCAGCGGAGGTGGGAGAGGCTCCTGTCACCGCCGCTGCGCTCGTCAGCCTTGAGCCCGGCTTCTGGCTGAACGGTGCTCGCCCTGTGGGAGTGCACTGACCACCAGGGGCAGCTCCTGTGTTGAGTGTCTTCCCCCTGGGGGTCAATGCACACCATAGTGACCTGTCATTCTGCCATTTGGTTGATTTGCATATTAGGGTTTTATTATATAGGATTAAATTTTCTTTGAAGCAATATGCTCTTAGGTTCTCTGTCTTCTATCCACTAAGAATCTGAGCATCATTCTGGACTCTTCCTTCTCCCACTTGCCAATCCAGTTATTTATTATGTCCTGCCAATTCTCTTTTCCTTGTTTCTATTGACACCAGTTTAACTTAAGGTACCATCATTTTGGGTACTTACAATATACTTTAAAAACTATTTTAAAATTATTTTGAGTGGTTAATACATGCACACACCATAAAATTCAAAGTGTACAACAGTGCCTGCATAAAAAGTAAGTCTTTCTCTTACTCTACCCCCTAGCCACCCAGTTCCCCTCTTCAAAAGCAACTACAATTCCAATCTATGGCAGATGCTTGCACATATACTGTATTCGTGTCCAGGCCCATACATATTTTTCCACAAATGATGATATACTGTTCTTAACCTTGCCTTCACATCTTTCTGTACATGTTGGAGAAAATCTAAATCAGTGTAAAGAGGGCTGCCTCACTCTTTTTTAAAAAATTTTTATTTATTGTCTAAAGAATTCCATATGTCTCCTTTTTCCCCGCTTGAGCCTCCCTACCCCCCAGCCATTCCCACCCCAGGCAAGCCCCCACCGCCCCAGTGTCTGTATCCATTGGTTATGCTAATATGCATGCATACACATCCTTTGGTTGCTCTCTAATCCCCCTCCCCTGCCATTTGTCTCTGGATCTATTCTTGTTCATCAAATTATGTTGATCATTATATCCCGCATATGAGTGAGATCATGTGATATTATCTTTCTCTGACTGGCTTATTTCACTTAGCATAATGATCTCCAGTTCCATCCATGCTGTTACAAATGGTAAAAGTTCCTTCTTTTTTATAGCGGCGTAGTATTCTATTGTGTAGATGTACCACAGTTTTTTTTCTTTATTGATTAAGTTATTACATATGTGTCCTTATCCTCCCATTGCCCTTCCAGCCCTCCACTCATGCCCTCACCCCGCTTGTGTCTGTGTCCATTGGTTAGGCTTATATACATGCATAATGCTCTCCAGGTCCATCCATGCTGTTGCAAATGGTAGGAGTTCCTTCCTTTTTACAGCAGCGTAGTATTCCATTGTGTAGATGTACCACAGTTTTCTAATCCACTCATCTACTGATGGGCACTTAGGTTGTTTCCAAATCTTAGCTATTGTAAATTGTGCTGCTATGAACATAGGGGTGCATATATCCTTTCTGATTGGTGTTTCTGGTTTCTTGGGATATATTCCTAGAAGTGGTATTACTGGGTCAAATGGGAGTTCCATTTTTAACTTTTTGAGGAAACTCCATACTGTCTTTCACAATGGCTGCACCAGTCTGCATTCCCACCAGCAGTGCACGAGGGTTCCTTTTTCTCCACATCCTCGCCAGCACTTGGCATTTGTTGATTTGTTGATGATAGCCATTCTGACAGGTGTGAGATGGTATCTCATTGTTGTTTTGATTTGCATCTCTCAGGTGATTAGTGACTTTGAGCATGTTTTCTTATGTCTCTGGGCCTTCTGTATGTCCTCTCTCAAAAAGTGTTTATTCACAGATGACATGATACTATACATAGAAAACCCCAAAGACACCATCAAAAAACTACTAGACCCATTCTTTGATTGGATCACTTATCTTCCTTTTGTTAAGTTGTATGAGTTCTCTGTAAATTTTGGAGATTAAACCCTTATGGGAAATATCTTTGGCAATATATTCTCCCATGCAGTGGGCTTTCTTGTTGTTTTCTTGATGGTTTCTTTTGCTTTGCAGAAGCTTTTTATTTTGATGTAGTCCCATTTGTTTATTTTCTCCTTATTCTCCATTGCCCTAGGAGCTGTGTTGGTAAAGATATTGCTATGACATATGTCTGCTATTTTGCTGCCTATGGAGTCTTGTAGTATTTTTATGGTTTCCCATCTTACATTTAAGTCCTTTAGCCATTTTGAGTTTGTTTTTGTGTAGTGTAAGTTGATGATCTAGTTTCATTTTTTTGCATGTATCTGACCAATTTTCCCAACACCATTTATTGAAGAGACTGTCTTGACTCCATTGTATGTTCTTGCCTCCTTTGTCAAATATTAATTGAACATAATGGCTTAGGTCGATTTCTGGGTTCTCTCTTCTGTTCCACTGGTCTATATGTCTGTTCTTGAGCCAGTACCAGGCAGTTTTGAGAACAGTAGCTTGGAAATATAGCTTGATATCTGGTATTGTGATCCCTCCAACTTTGTTCTTCTTTCTCAGGATTGCTGTTTTGTTTTGTTTTGTTTTTATTCCAGCTGAATTTTTGGAGAGTTTGTTCTAGATCTTTGAAGTATGCCATAGGTAGTTTAATGAGGATTGTATTGAATCTGTAGAATGCTTTGGGTAGTATGCACATTTTAATGATGTTGCTTCTACCAATCCATAAACATAGTATGTTCTTTAATTTTTTTATGTCTTCTTCTATCTCTTTTTTCAATGTCCTGTAGTTTTCTGAGCACAGGTCTTTTACCTCATTAGTTAAGTTTAATCCTAGGTATCTTAATTTTTTTGGTGCAATGGTAAATGGGATTGTTTTTCATTTCTCTTTCTGTGAATTCATTATTGATGTATAAAAAGGTCATAAATTTCTTGGTGTTAATTTTGTATCCTGCTACATTGCCAAATTTATTTATTAGGTCTAGTAGTTTTTTGATGGTGTCTTTGGGGTTTTCTATGTATAGTATCATGTCATCTGTGAATAAGGACAGTTTTACTTCTTCTTTTCCAATTTGGATGCCTTTTATTTCTTCTTCTTGTCTGATCACTATGGTCAGAACTTCCACTACTATATCAAACAGGAATGGTGAATGTGGGCACCCCTGTCTTGTTCCCATTCTCAGGGGAAATGAGTTTAGTTTTTGCCCATTGAGTATGATGTTGGCTGTAGGTTTGTCATATAAGGCTTTTATTATGTTGAGGTATGGTCCCTCTATTCCCACTTTGCTGAAAGTTTTTATCAAGAAAGGGTGTTGGATTTTGTCAAATGCTTTTTCTGCATCAATCAATATGATTATGTGATTTTGTCTCTCACTTTGTTTATGTGATGTGTCACATTTATTGATTTGTGGATATTGTACCATCTTTGCATCCCTGGAATAAATCCCATTTGGTCATGGTGTATGATCTTTCTAATGTAATGCTGAATCTGACTTGCTAGAATTTTGTTGAGGATTTTAGCATCTATGTTCATCAAGGGTATTGGCCTATGGTTCTCCTTTTTTTGTGGTGTTTTTATCTGGTTTTGGGATTAGAGTGATGCTGGCTTCACAGAAAGTGCTTGGAATTGTTCCTTCCTCTTGAATTTTTTTTGAATAGTCTGAGGAAGATAGGTTTTAGTTCTTCTTTGAATGCTTGGTAGAACTCCCCTGTAAAACTGTCCAGAACAGGGCTTTTGTTTGCTGGAAGATTTTTGATCATTGCTTCAATTTCTTTAGTAGTTATCAGCCTATTCAGGTTCTCTTACTCTTCCTGTTTGAGTTTTGGGAGCTTGTATTTTTCTAAAAATATGTCCATTTCACCTAGGTTGTCCATTTTGTTGGAATAGACTTGTTCATAGTATTTTTTCATAATCCTTTGTATGTCTGTGGGATCGGTTGTTATTTCACCTCTTTCATTTCTGATTTAGTTTATTTGGAGCCTCTCTCTTTGCTTCTTGGTGAGCCTGGCTAGAGCTTTATCAATCTTGTTTATCCTTTCAAAGAACCAGCTCTTAGTTTTGTTGATCTTTGATATAGTTTTTTTGGTCTCTATGTCATTTATTTCCACTTTGATCTTTATTAGTTCATTCCTTCTGCTTACACTGTGCTTTTCTTGTCACTCTCTAACTCTTTGAGTTGTAGAATTAGATAATTAATTACCATTTTTTCTTGTTTTTTGAGGTAGTCTTATAGAGCTATGAACTTCCCTCTCAAGACTGCTTTCACTGTGTCCCATAGATTTTGGATTGTTGTGTTTTCATTGTTGTTTGTTGCCTTGATGCTTTTTATTTCTTCTTTGATCTCTTTGGTAACCCAATCATTGTTTAATAGCATGCTATTTAGCTTCCAGGTGTTTGATTTTTCTCATTGTTTTTATTGTAGTTGGTTTCTAATTTTATGCCATTGTGATCTGAGAAGATGCTTGATATGATTTCTATCTTCTTGAATTTGAAGAGACTTTGCCTGTGACCCAATATGTGGTCTATCTTTGAGAATGACCCATGTGCACTTGAGAAGAATGTATATTCTGTGGCTTGGGGTGAAAAGTTCTGAAGATGTCAATTAATTCCATCTGATCTAGTGAGTCATTTAGGATTGCTGTTTCTTTGCTTATTTTTGTTTAGAGGATTTATCTAGTGGTGTTAGTGGGGTATTAAAGTCTCCTACTATGACTTTATTGCTGTCAATCTCTCCCTTGATATCCTCCAGAAGTTTTTTATGTATTTTAGTACTCCTGTATTGGGTGCATATATGTTTACCAGAGTTATATCTTCTTTAGTATTATGAAGTGGCCTTCCTTATCTCTTGTTATGGGCTTCACATTGAGGTCTGATTTGTCAGGTATAAGTGTTGCTACCCCAGAGGTGAGTCTCCTGTAGACACCAGATATATTTATCCACTCAGCTACCCTATGTCTTTTGATTGGGGAATTTAATACATTTACATTTAAAGTTATTATTGATAGGTACTTGTTTGTCACCATTCTTATTCTTTATACCTGTGTTCCTTCTTCCTTTCCTATTTCTTCTTTTTACAGCAGTCCCTTTAGCATGCTGTTTTGGTGGTAATAAACCCCCTTAGTCCTTTTTTGTCTGTGAAGCTCCTGATTTCACCCTCAACTTTGATTGATAGCCTTGCTGGGTACAGTATTCTTGGATTCAGACCCTTGCTTTGCATGACTTTGTATATTTCATTTCATTCCCTTCTGGCTTGATGTGTTTCTGTTGAGAAATCAGTTGATAGTCTGATGGGACATCCCTTGTAGGTAACTTTCTGTCTCTCCATGGCAGCCTTTAAGATTCTTACTTTGTCATTGCATTTGCCAATTTAATTATAATGTGTCTTGGTATTGGTCTTTTTGGGTTCATCTTGTTTGGGTCTCTGTGAGCTTCTTGGACTTGTGTGAGTTTTTTCTTCTTCCCAACATCAGGGAAATTTTCTGTCATTATTTCTTCAAACAGGTTTTCTATTCCTTGATCAGTTTCCTCTCCTTCTGGCATCCCTATTATGTGGATGTTGTTTCTTTTCCTGTTGTCCCAAAGTTCCCTTAGGCTCTCCTGTTTTTTAAGTTTTTTTTTCAGTTGCTGTTCTGCTTGGGTATTTTTTCCTACCTTGTCTTCTAGCTCAATGCTGTCCTCTGCTTCTTCTAGTCTACTCTTGATGCTTTCTATTGTGTTCTTTATTGCAGCAATGTCATTTTTATTTCTTCTTTCTTCTTCATTTCCTCTTGGTTCTTACACATATTGTTGAATTTGTCTTCCATCCTTTTCAGCGTCCTTATGACCATTGCTCTGAATTATTTCTTTGACATATTGCCTGCCTCCATTTCATTTACTTCCTTTTCCGGTGATTCCTCCTTTTCTTTTGTATGCAGGCTGTTTCTTTGTCTCCCCATATTTGCACCTCTCAGGGTGTCTGGTTATGTAGCTCTCTCTCTTTCCTGTGTTTATTCTCTCTAGGCGATCTCTGACCTTTCTGTCCACGGATTGCCTCACCAGCTGTGTTTAATTCTCCAATCTGGGTGGATGTTATTTGATTCAGCTATTCCTTCTATCTGCTGTATGAGAAGGTGCAGGACCCGTCCGCATATTCAGCGCCACTTTGTCTCCCTTTAGACAAACTTTTTAGGCACCCACGGAGGCTGGAGGCTCAGTGTTTGTGGGTTTGCAGCTGAGGCAGCTGGTCCCTGGGCATTGTGGTTGTAGAGTCCCGGGAGGTATCTGAGGTCTCCCCAGCTGAAGGTAAGGCTGGGTGTATGATCACAGCTGCTCTCCACTTCAAGATCGTGCAGTCTCTGTGGTAAAACGAACTGCTCCAGGAGAGATCTCAGCAGTAGTAGAGGCTGCCCGGCCAGGGGAGCCTGGTCCGCCAGTCCCCAACAGTCCTGTGGAATATAGCATTCCCTCACTCACAAACACAGATACTCCCCGCACATCCACGCACTCTCCTTTAACTCTCTCACTCACACGCTATCTTGCAGCCTGCCGTCCCGTCGGCTGCCATCTTCTGCCTCATTCTTTTTTAAGAGATGCATAGAATTCTATTATATGTATATTACCATAATTTATGTAATCAGTTTCCTATTGATGGAAATTCAGATGGTTTCCAATCTTTTGCTGTTATAAGTTGAGGCTCCAATAAAGATAATCATTCAGACATCATTATGCCTATGTGCCAGAATGTACTTGGGATAAATACCTAGAAGTGGAATTGTTGGATCAAAGAAAATGTGTATTTTTATTTTTGATAGTTATTGCCAAATTATTCTTCATATATGTTTTACTAATATCTATGCTCCCTGACAAAATATGAGATCGTATTTCCCCAAATCCCTAAATACAGAGAGTTGTAAAATTCTATGGGTAGAAATGGTATCTCAACATAGTTTCAATTTACATCATTCTAATTTTGAGTGAAGTTGAACATCTTTTTATGTTTAAGATATAACTTAATGTGTGTTATTTATATGTATTTTTCTATGAACAGATTTTTATGCTTTTTTTCTATTTTTCTGTTTTGAGAGTTGTTTCTTTTTCTTTTTTTCTTATTGAACTATATGAGCTTATAGTTGGCAGCCTCTAAGATACCAGAGATGACCCTTACCTCCTGGTATACATGCCGTTTCAGTCCCCTCTCACATTGTACCAGGGTTGGTCTGAGTGACCAAGGGTATATGGCAGAAGTAATGGTATGTCATTTTCAAGATTCACTGGTAAAAGGCATCTGGCTTCTCTCTTGGTAGCTCTCTCTCTCTTGCTCTTGAGTCACTTGCTTTCGGGAAAACCAGCTGCCATGTTAGGCAACTACTGATGGAGAAGGCCACTTGGTGAGGGACTGAGGATTCTTGCTAAGAGTCACATACATAATCCTCAAAGTGGATCCTCCAGTCCCAGGTGAGCCTTCAGATGAGACTGTAACCCCAGCTGACAGCATAACAGGAATCTCATGAGAGATTCTGAGTCAGAACTGCCCAGCTTAGCTTTCCCCAGACTCCTGACTCTAAAGCTGAGAGGTAATAAATGTTTGTTGTTCTAAGCTGCTAAATTTTGGGGCAATCTGTGATGCATCAATCAACAATACTATATAGATCTAAATACATTAAAAAATAAATACTCTCTCTTTAGTTACAGCCTCTTTATAAAAGTTTCAAATAGTTCTCACTATTTGTTGAATGTCTATTGGTTTTCTGTATGATTTTTTTTTAAATTTCCTTTCTTGCCACAATTTTTTTGGTTTCATAGGATATAATTCTAGAAGTGGGATGACTGGGCCAAATTTAACTTTTTGAGGGAACTCCATACTGTTTCCATAATGGCTGTACCAGTCTGTATTCCCACCAGCAGTGTACTAGGATTCCCTTTTCTCCATATTTTCACCAGCACCTATCATTTGATTTGGTGATGGGAGCCATTCTGACAGGTGTGAAGTGATCATTTTAATATTCATCTCTCTGATGATTGGTGACTTTGAGCATTTTTTCATATGTCTCTTGGCCATCTGTATGTCCTCTTTGGAGAGGTGTCTATTTAGGTCCTTTGTCCTTTGCCCATTTTAAAAATGGATTATTTGTCTTCCTTTTGTTAAGTTGTATGAGTTCCTTATATATTTTGGATATTAACCCTTTATCAGATGTATCATTGCCAAATATGTTCTCCCATACAGTGGGTTCCTTTTTATTTTGTTGATGGTTTCTTTTGCTGTGCAGAAGCTTTTTATTTTAATGTAGTCTTATTTGTTCATTTTATCCTTAGTTTCCTTTGCCCTAGGAGATGTATCTACAAATATTACTACAAGAGATGTCTGAGATTTTGCTGCCTATGGTTTCTTCTAGGATATTTATGGTTTCACAACTTACAATTAAGTCTTCTTTGAATTATTCTTGTGTATGGTATAAGTTGGTCATCTAGTTTCATTTTTTTTTTGCATGTATCTCTCAATTTTCCCAACAACCTTTATTGAGGAGACTGTCTTGACTCCATTGTATGCTCTTGCCTCCTTTGTTGAATATTAATTGAGCATAATAGCTTGGGTCAATATCTGGATTCTCTGTTCTGTTCCATTGATCTGCATGTTTATTCTTATGCTAGTACCAGGCTGTTTTGATTACAGTGGCTTTGTAGTATAACTTGATATCTGCTATTGTGATCCCTCCAACTTTGTTCTTCTTTCTCAAGATAGCTGTGGCTATTCAGGGTCTTATTTGGTTCCATATAAAATTTTGGAGTATTTGTTCTATCTAGAACAAATTGATAATTTAATAGGGATTACACTGAATCTATAGATTGCTTTGGGTAGTATGGACATTTTAATGATGTTAATTCTACCAGTCCATGAACATGGATATTCTTCCACTTATTAATATCTTCCTCTATCTCTTTTTTCAACATGCTATAATTTTCTGAGTACAAATCTTTTAGCTGCTTTGTTAAGTTTATTCCTAGGTATCTTAATTTTTTTTTTAGTGGTAAAGGGAATTGTTTGTTTAGTTTCTTTTACTGAGAATTTATTATTGATATATAAAAATGCCATCAATTCTGGGTGTTAATTTTGTATCCTGCTACATTGCCAAATTTATTTATTAAATCTAGTAGTTTATTGGTGGAGTCTTTAGAGTGTTCTATGTAAAATATCTTGTCATCTGTGAGTAATGAGAGTTTTACTTTCTCCTTTCCAATTTGGATGCCTTTTAATTTTTCTTCTTGTCTGATTACTGTTGCTAGCACTTATGGTACTATGTTGAATAAGAGTGGTGAAAACAGACTTCCCCATTTTTTCCTGTACTTAGGGGAAATGGTTTTAGTTTTTGCCCATTGAGTATGATGTTGGCTGTAAGTTTGTCATATATGGCCTTTATTATGTTGAGGTATGATCCCTGAATTCCCAGTTTGCTGAAAGTTTTTATAAAAAATGGGTATTAGATTTTGTCAAATGCTTTTTCTGTGCTATTGATATGATCATGGGATTTTTGTCTTTCAACTGGTTTATGTGATGTATCACATTTATTGATTTGTGAATACTATACCAGCCTTGAATCCCTGGAATAAATCCAACTTGGTCATGGTGTATAATCTTTTTAATATACTGCTGGATCTCATTTGCTAATATTTTGTTGAGGATTTTAGCATCTATGTTCATCAGGGATATTTGCCTGTAATTCTCTTTCTTTATAGTGTCTTTATTTGTTTTTTGGAATTAGGATAATGCTGGCCTCATAAAAAGAACTTGGAAGTGTTCCTTCCTCTTGGATTCTTTTGGAATAGTTTGAGGAGGATAGCCGTTAGTTCTTTTTTGAATGTTTGGTAAAATTCCCCTGTGAAGCTGTTTGGACCAGGGCTTTTATTTATTTATTTATTTATTTATTTATTTATTTATTTTTTGCTCGAAATTTTTTTATTAATGCTATAATTTCCTCATTTGTTATTGGCCTATTCAGGTTTTCTGATTCTTCCTGAATCAGTTTTGGAAGATTGTATTTTTCTGGGAATTTGTCTCTTTCTTCCACATTGTCCAGTTTGTTGGTATATAGTTGCTCATAGTATTTTCTTACAATTCTTTGTATTTCTGTGATGTCAGTTGTTAACTCACCGCTTTTGTTTCTGATTTTAATTACTTAGGTTCTCTCTGTTTGTTGATGAGTCTGGCAAAAGGTTCACCAATCTTGTTTATCTTTTCAAAAATCATGTAGTGACCTTTACAGTCTCTTGTGATGGCCTTCATTTTGAAGTCTTTTGGCCAGATATGAGTATTACAACCCAGTGGTTTGTTTGATTATTTGTTTGTTTTCATTTCTATTTGCCTGGAAATTTTTTTTTTCATCCCTTCACTCTCAGCCTGTGTGAGTCTTTGTTCTGAGGTGGGTCTCTTGTAGAAAGCATATATTTGGGTTTTTTTGTATCCATTTAGCTACCCTATGTTTTTTGATTGGAACGTTTAATTCATTTACATTTAAAGTTATTATTGATATGTACTTATTTATCACAATTTTAATTCTTTATGAATATGTTTCTCTCTATTTATATTTCTTCTTCTCCTTACAGCAGTCCTTTTAGCATTTCTGGCAGTGCTGGTTGGGTGGTGATAAACTCCCTTAGCCTTTTTTTTCTGGGAAGCTCTTCATTTCACCCTCTATTTTGAATGATAGCCTTGCTGGATAGAGTAGTCTTGGTTTCAGTTCCTTGCTTTTCATTACCTTGAATATTTCATACCATTTCCTCTGGCCTATAGAGTTTCTGATGAGAAATCAGCTGACAGCCTTATGGGGGATCTCCTTTATAGGTAACTAATTGATTTTCTCTTGCTGCCTTTAAGATTCTCTCTTTGTCTTTAATTGTTGGCATTTTAATTATGATGTGTCTGGGCGTGGGCCTATTTGGGTTCTTCTTGCTTTGGACTCTCTGTAATCTTGTGTGACTTTTTCCTTCACCAGTTTAGGGGAGTTTTCTGCTATTATTTCTTCAAACACATTCTCTATTCCTTGCTCACATTTTTCCCCTTCTGGTACTTCTATGATGTGAATATTGCTATGGTTCATTGTCCCACAGCTCCCTTGAGCTGTCTCCTTGTTTTTTAATTGTTTTTTTTTCTTTTTAGTTCTCTGATTGAATGATTTTTTTTTACTATCCTCTCTTCTAATTCACTGATCCAATCTTTGGCTTTCCCTAATTTGCTGTGTAATCTGTACACTGTGTACTTTATTAATCCTGTGTCATTCTTTATAGTTATGGTCTCTTTTCTCAGGCTGTTGAGCATCTTTGCCATAATTATTCTGAACTCTATGTCTGATAAATTTCTTATCTCCATTTCATTTAGCTCTTCTTCTGCAGATCTCTTGTTCTTTCAATTGGGGGTTATTTTTTTGTCTCCCCATTTTAGCTGCCTCTTTGGGTTTGTGTCTATATATTAGCTATGACTCCCAATATCTAGTGCTGGACAGTGTCAGATGCTGTTCTTACTGGCCCTGAGTACCCTGTTTGGAGCTATCAGAAATCCACAGCTTTTGGCTCCCTCTGTTAGGGCTGGGTGTCTTTGGAAAGGACCAAGATGTACACCAAGGTCTCTTTTCCTAGTCTCAGCTAGTAGAGTCCTTTTATTTATTTTTATTATGTATAGGTTTTGTGTGTATAGCTTAGTGGTTAGACAATCATATACTTTATGTAGTGTTCCCCTCAATATTTCCAGTACCCCAACTGGCACCGTACATAGTTATCACAATATTATTGGCTATATATCCTGTGCTTTCCTGTGACTATATTGTAACTATCAATTTGTGCTTCTCAGTTCCTTCACCTCTTTCTACCAGTGCCCAGCCCCCCACCATTTAAAAGAATATATGCACCCCTATGTTCATTGCAGAATTATTTACAATAAAAAATCTATGGAAGTAACTCAGTATCCAGAATTGATGAGTGAATAAAAAAAGCAGTGGAATATTGCTCAGCCATAAAAAGAATGAAATCTTACAATTTGAGACCTAGATAGTATTATGCTCAGTAAAATAAATTAGTCACAGAAAGACAAATAGTATATGATTTCAGTTATATCTGGAATCTAAAGAACACAATAAATAAGCAAACAAAATTGAAACAGACTCAAAGATACAGAGAGAGAACTGGTGGTTGCCAGAAGAAATTACTTTTTAACTAAGAAATGATGAAACAGGGATACATTGCTTTATTGCAGTTCACTTTATTATGCTTCACAATATTGCGTTTTCATCGACATCAAGGCAAGACCCACCATCAGCAAAATGATTATGACTCACTGAAGGCTTAGTTGATGGCTAGCATTTTTAGCAATAAAATATTTTTTTAATTAAGCTGTGCACATTGATTTTTTTATACATAATGCTATTGCACACTTAATAGGCTAAAGCATAGTGTAAATACAACTTTTATATGCACTGGGAAGTCAAAAAATACATATAATTCACTTTATTGCAATATTCACTTTATTGTGGTCATCTAAAACTAAACCACAATATCTCTGAGGTATGCCTATATTAAACAATATTGAAATTTCATTTTAGTTTATTTCTAATAATAAAGAACTAGGCTTTTTAAGCAATCCTCCTGCTAAAATTAACTAAAAATAATGAATAAAATTTTTTTCTAATCTCCTTAAAATCATCAAAGAAATGACAAGATAATAAATTACTAGACCAAGGTTTAGGAGACTGTAAGAAGCCATAAAGGCAAGAAAAGCCACCAAATCCTTTTGCCCTGAGGCCATATGCTAGTGGACTTGTATTACTATTTTGAAGACCTCACAAGAATAAGAAGGATAGAAATCAAAGCTCAGGGTCCACCAGGCTGAAAGGTTAATAATAGTTTTTATATATATATATATATATATATATATATATATATATATATATATCTGATTTCAGAGAGGAAGGGAGAGGTAGAGAGATATAGAAATATCAATGGTGAGAGTGAATCATTGATCAGCTGCCTCCTGTATGCCCCACACTGGGGATTGCACCCGTAACCCCAACATATGCCCTGACCGAGATTCAAACCATGGTCTCCTCATTCATAGGTCATTGCTCAACCACTGAGCCATGCTGGCTGGGCAATATTAGTCTTTTGTTAACCTAGAATCCCAAATGAAGAACCCTTAGAAAAAATATAAACAAGAAGTAAAACAACCCACCCTTCCCCCTCTAAAAACAGTCCCAAGATTGAGGTGTTTTAATGCTGAAGAGAGCAAAGAAGGAGAAAAAACACATACACATAATCTGTTCCTGAGTAGTTCTCCCCAGAGCCCAACCCCCTGGATTTTACATTACAGACTTAATTTAAACCTAGGAGTGGCTCAGAAAACATCAAGCCATGGCTTCAGTTTGAATTGGTTACAGAGAGGCAGCACCCCAAACACCTGGAAGAGGCAAATGCAGAACTGTCTGGAGAAGGGCTCCTTCACCCAACTCACAAGAATCACCAAAACTCATGTCTCATGGACAATGAACATTGCCAAAGTCAATGGTAACCAAGTTAGAAGAAACTACGTAAGTTATAATGAGAAAGGAAAAGTAGCAAAAACAAAACAGAATTATCTAAACAGGTCCTGAAAAATCCAGATCCTGGAATAATTGGAGGCAAATTATAAAGATTTAAAATATCTGGAGTAAACAGAAACTTGTGGGGGGTGGTGGTGAGGGGGAGTGACCTAGCAGATTTGAAGAACCAATTAGAACATCTAGAAATAAAAAATATAAAAACATAAATTGAAAACTCATATGATTTTACTCATATGTAAAATATAAAATTGAAAACAACAAGTGAACAAACAAGACAAACAAGCAAAATCTCATAGACATAGAAAACATTACAGTGGTTACCAGTAGGAAGGGGGTGGGAGGTAGTAAAGGGTAAACTGGGTCAAATATATGGTGATGGAAGGATATTTGACTTTGGCTGGTAAACACACAATGCAATATACAGATGATGTATTATAGGATTATATACTTGAAACCTATATAATTTTATTAACCAATGTCACCCAAATAAATTTAATAAAGTAGTTTTAAAACAATTAAATAAAAATAAATAAAATACAAAAGAAACCCCTCAATAGATGTGTTTAAGAGAAGATTCAACAAAGCTGGAGAAAACTAGAATATAGAACAAAATAAATTATCCCAACTACCGAATAAATAGAAAAAAATGGGAAACATAAGGGGTAATTAAAAGAAATGGAAGACTGGAAAAGGTCTATAAAAATCAATTGTCTTGCTATTATTGATAGCAAACATTTGGAAGGTAAGATTTTCAAAAATACCATTTATAATAAATAGTATAAAAACAAAATACTGTCCATTTTGTCTAGGTTGTCCACTTTGTTGGCATGTAGTTGTTCATAGTATTTGTAATGTTTTTTAATCTCTATGTCATTTATTTCCACTTTGTAGAGCTATGAATTTCCCCCTCATGACTGTTTTAATTATGTCCCATAGATTTGGGATTGTTGTGTGTCCACAGCTTGTGGCTCCCTCTGCTGAGGCTGGATGCATGTGGGAAGGACTGAGTTGCGCATCAAGGTCTGTTTTTCCTCTCCCAGGGCCAAGAGGCACGTCAGGCAAAGACTCAAAACAGTCAGAGATCCACCTCTGCCTGCAAGCTGTTAGTCTCAATCACTTAATGAGCCTCAGGCTGTAGAGCTCCATTGGATATACTGTAGTAAACTCTGCAGGGTGGGAGGGTTTCCAATGGGTGGGGAAATTTCTTCCCCCCCAGGCAAAAGCTCAATTGATGAGAAAGCTCTGAATGAAAAAGATGGTTTCTGCCTTTTGGGGGAATGACTCAGCACATGGATCCTGAAGGTTGTCCTCTCTGCTCTCTCCCCTTCTCACTTATGCAGCTATAGTCTACTCTGCTCTCCCACTGCTGGAGCCCAAGGTAAGTGGCTACAAATAAAAATTAGTCTGTTGGCCCTTTAAGGGGGTGTCTGCATATCTAGCCATCTGTCCCTGCCAGACAGAACCCCAGGTGATTTTCACAGCCAGATGTTACCTGGGCACCTTTTCCAGTTCTGGTGCTCTGGGCTGGGGAGCCTGGTTTGGGGTTTAGACCCAAGACTTCTCTGGGAGAACCACCTACAGCTGAGATATCTCTCCAGGACTTCAGCAGCTGCCTGAGAAAGATGGGACCCTGACCAGCCCTCCCATGACTCCACACTTCCTACCAGGCTCAGTGCAGTCTCCTCTTTAAGGCCTTGGTTATAAGGGTTCTCTCCAGCTAGTCTTCAGTTGGTTATTCAAGATGATTTTTCTATATTTTAGTTTTAATTCCAGTTTGGTCCTGGGAGAATGTCAATGTAGCTTCTACTTAATCTGCTGCCATCTTCCTTCCTCCTCCTCTCTCATCTTTAGATGGGAGGATGTTAGTTGACATTAATCACAAGCGACCATGAACTTGATTATATTTTGGATTATATTCAAACAAGAATGATATCCAGCCCTTTTGGTTATTTTGGGATATTTGCCTACTGTAGAACTACTTACCATAGCTATACATCACGCTATCTAGAATTACACACACACACACCCTAGAAATTCACAGACATTACATATAGTGACCATGGCTAACAGAGAGGAAAAGAGAAGCAGCCTGTATGAGGAGAGAAGTATAGGAGAAACAGTAGACCGACACAGCTTTCCTAAATTGACATTATCCATATGTATCATCATTAATTACAATGATCATCTCCTACAGTGAGCACACTGCTTGACCCTACACCCATATTTTACATTTTTAGCACATATTTTCTCCTTAATTTTTCTCCCAGGCTTTTAATAAACTGCAGTGAAAGATAAGAGAGGTCTCCATTACATGGTCTTTTGGCCTGTCCCTGCTCCCAACTATCTTAAAATACACTCAACACTTTCAAAAACAACAGTACATTTTATCACGACCAACAAGATAGCTGGCTCTCTTCTCGTCTCTTAATCCATTGCTCTCGATTTCTTTTGCAGAAGAGTAAGGCACAGGAATGCTAGAACAGAGTCCAGATCTTATCTGAAACACAAGTGGAATATCTGGGACACAAGCCCATTTTATTTTTCCAGTATGCAAGAGGAATGCATATTCTTGCTATGACCTTAAAAGCCAAATGTATTCTCTTCCAGAGAGATATAAAATCACATTTTTAAGGAAAAAAACCACCTGTTCATTTCATTGCCTTTTCTGCTTCACATATTCCTCCAAATAACACAAATTGTGCATCTTATAAAGCCTTATTACCAAGGTAACTTCTTCACTTTACATATAGTATCTCAACTTTGTTATCCACCATTCAAATTTTATTGACTCCCTACTTGTTCACTACCTTAAACTATTTTCTTTACAATTTTCTATAAATCGCCTAACTCAATGGGCATGGTCAGGTTATTGTTAAGAACTCCTTCTTTTGTGAAACCCTCTCCTTCTTTGGTTTCTATGCCTTCTCTCCTTGTTCCTATCCTACCACTCTGATAATCCCTTTTCTGTATTCTTTGCAGATTTCTTCCTCAACCTGTCCCTAAAATGTACATGTTCTTCATAGCTGCATCCTACAGCCCTTCACTTCTCTCATTCTTTATACTTTTCAGAATGCTTCCATACAAATTCATGGTTTCACTTACCACTCACTCAAAGACTACTCCTAAATCTCCTCCAGCAAAGCTCTCCCCCTTCTGGAGTCCAGATTTATGCATTATTATACCTACTAGAAACACCATTAAGATGTTCCCCAGACACCTTGTACTCAATTGGATTGTCTTTTCTTGGGATGACATAACAAAATAATACAGAAAGGATGGCTTAAAAAACAGAAATTTAATATGACAATGGAAAGAAATTCGACTTTGGGTGGGGAGTACACAATAGAGGACACAGATGTCAAATTATAATCTTGTACATCTGAAAGTTGTGTGATGTGTGAAGTAAAGCCAAGGTAAGGGTGTGGAAAGGTGGCAAGTCCAAGGATATTATTTAAGGTAAGATCTAAAGGATATTTGTGCAGTTATTAAAAAGAAGGAATTTAATACAAAATTTTAATAGATAGTATTACTGATAATTTACTTTGTGCCCATATTTTATTAGCATTTTATATGTTCTACCTCCTTTAGTCTCATTCTCTGTAAAGTAGGTACTATTAATATTCTTATTTACAGATGAGAAAATAGATGCAGAGAACTTAGAAGGTGGCCTCCCAGTTACCAGTCAGGCATAGACTATTGGAATTGCCTGCTAACTAGTTTTTCTGCATTCTCTTAGTTATCTGTCTAATCCTTTTCATAACATACCTATGGGAGTAATCTTTTCTAGTTGTCATCATCACATTTCTTTGGTCAAAAGTCTTCAGTGGCCCGGCAAGTGTGGCCAAGTGGTTGAGCATCAACCCATGAACCAGGAGGTCATGGTTTGATTCCCGGTCAGGGCCTGTGGCCAGGTTACATTAGGGGGTGTGCAGGAGGCAGCCAGTCAATGATTCTCTCTCATCATTGATATTTCTATTTCTCTCCCCCTCTCCAGCCCTCTCTCTGAAATTTTTAAAAAAACAACCATTTAAAAAAAAGTTTTAAAAAGTTTTCAGTGGTTCCTCATGCTTTTGGACAACATTCAATTCCTTGGCATTGCCTAAAATGCCCTTCATGATATAGCCCCTGCTTACCTCTCCAGGCCCTGTGGGGAGAGGCACTTCACCATAGCATTAAGTGTCTCTGAACTTTACTTGCTGAGTGCACCAGACTGCAAAACTTATTCATCTCCTAACACTGAGCAGTCCCTTTAGCTAGCCACATAGGTTTCTAACTAGATCAAGGTGCCATAGCAAGACTACTGTGTAACTACTTGGTCTATCAGAGAGGGGGACTGGATAATGGGTTGTTTGCTTAAAAAGTATTGTGCCCTAGGCTTTGGGTTCCTTAGCTGCAATGTAAATCCACTGAATGTATAGCAATATCTGGGTCCATTACATCACCCATGTGGGACGTTGGGAAGAAGGGAACTCATGAAAATATGCTGATACTCATGCTGCTTGCTATACCATCCTATATAATAAAAGCCTAATATGCAAATTGTTTGACCGGGAGTTTGACCACTAGCTATGACGTGTGCTGATCACCAGGGGGCGGTGCGGAACATGGCAGGTGTTGGCGATGCAGTGCTGGCAGTGGGCAGCAGAGGAGGTGCTGTCGGCCCTGATGGGAGTGGGACCATGGTGAGATGGTGGAGCAGGTGAGCAGGGAGCTCCAGGCCAAGGCAGGTGCGAGTGGGGGCCCAATTGCCCCGCCAATCACCCCGCAGACTCAGACAGAGACTGGCAGCAGTGGCGGGGGTGGGGCCACTGCCTGGCTCCCAGGTGCTAAAGGAGCCAGGTGGGGGCCCGGCCTTAAACAATCATCCTGCAGATGGCAACCAGCAGCCAGCACGCCCTGATCACCGGATCGGGCCTCAGGCTGGAATGGGGAACTGGGGGTGGATGGTGGCGACCAACCTCCCGCAGCGCCTGGGCATGGGACTGCAATCTCTCACCAGCTACCTGGGGATGGTGGTGATGGAGACAGAGGTGCAGTGCGAATGCGGGGTGTCTGCTGAGCACGCTCTCACTCCCCCTGCTACCCTCTCCCAGGATGCCAGGACTTGTATTCCGGGTAAGCCTCCACACTCAGGTGCCAGGCACCCACGAGGAGCCTGCCCTGCACCCATGCAGACTCTTCCAGGTGAGCCAGGCTGCAGCCGCCAGGACACAGGGGCTGGTCGGGCTCCCCGTGGGTTCACGCAGGAACTGGTCTGCGAGGCTGGCCAGGAGAGAGCGTGCTGCCCACCCAGATTTCATGTGGCATTGCTGGGCAGCCCAAAGGCCCATGCTACGCGTTGGCCTGTGGCATCCAGCCATGTTCACCACATCTCCATGTGGGGATTTGGGCGCCGTGACTCAGGTGGAGGGGGGCATGTGGGGACCCAGGAGCCCAGGTGCTGCCCAGGGCCCAGAGGTCAGCTGGAACCTGCCCTTCCATGCCAGATACTCATGCTTCGATCACCTGCCAGGCCTAGGGACCGCACCTGTGCATGAATTTCATGCATCGGGCCTCTAGTTAATAATAAAGTCCTTTGTCTCTGATCTAGGAGTCTCATGTCTGCCAGCATCCATAATACTGTGCCACAATAACTTATTAGTTTGAAAATAGGGGGAAATTCCATACCCTTGTCAGTTTTTAATAGCTCCATCTCCTCCTATCTCTTGTTCTATCTCTCATCCTATGGTCTGGTTGTACTGAACTGTTTCTTGTTCCTGTGCCTTTAAAAATACTCATATCTCTTATCAAAATCTTATTTCCTTTGTTTTCAGTAGCTGAAAGTACTTCTCTTCAAAATGCCTTCCAGATTGTTAGTGTGATTTTGATGCTCTCTGTTTCTTTTTCCATAACACCATGTGCACACCTCTATAGAGCTCTTGACAGTATGACTTATTTCAGTCCTGCAGCTTCTCCATCAGACAGAAAGCTTCTTGAAGGTAGGGGTCATGTTTTATATGTCTTTGTATGCCTGGCATCTAGAGACTTAGTATCCTGCAATGCTTGGCATGGAAATGTTCACTAAATATTATATTATTGAATGAATGACTAAACCTTAATAGGTTTGATTCCTTTGAAGGATGAGCTTAGAAATAAATTATCCTCTGTCTCCCTCTTTGTCCTCCAGATATTTTCTCTTTTTACCTGCCTATCTCTCTCTATTTTTCCTATTCTAAGATACACCCTACTGTGTGTGCTTAGCTAGATGCAAATAGACTTAAGTGAGGCAGAAGGAGGACTGCACAGCACTGAGGTGGATTCCGGGCACCATATGGGAAAGTTAACCTCACCATATATAATCCGTGTCTAAAGAGAGAGACTAAACTTCCTTCCCTCTCCCAAACTTCCTGAGGAATTGCAAAAATGGATTGAGTAGCAGGGATGAGGTAGTGTTTACATTATTTTAATATTTTAAAATGTACACACATGCACAGAGCCCCCCTGGTGATAAAGAATCGACTGTGTAAAAGAAAATTGCCTAGCTCAGCCGGCGTGGCTCAGTGGTTGAATGTTGACCTATGAACCAGGAGGCCACAGTTCAATTCCCGGTCAGGGCATATGCCCAGGCTGCGGGCTTGATCCCCAGTGTGGAGTGTGCAGGAAGCAGCTGATCAATGATTCTCTCTCATCATTGATGTTTCTATCTCCCTCTCCCTTTCTCTCTGAAATCAATAAAAATATATTTTAAAAATATTGCCTAAGACTCTGGCTGACTTCAAATTTTCTACTGCCACAGTGGAAAGTTCAGCTTTAAATGAGCCCTCTTTTCCATCTACAGAATCACCATAAACCCAGAAGGTATATCCTGACATGTGTTAAATAAATGCATGTGCTAATAACTAATGTTCATGGTATGAATGAGTAACCCCACAGAGGCTGTGTTAAAAAGAAACATTTTCATAAGGAAAGTAGCAATTTCATAAGGAAAGTATGTGTCCTCTCCTACTTCCTTAATTACTGTCCTGATTCTGAGTCAGTGTACTAAATGTCTAAGTGGCTAAGACTTCATACTAGGGGACTTTATTTGTGAGCCAGTTATTGAGTGATTCTCTCTCAGCTCCATTCTCATCCTTCCATATTCAGCATTGTAATTCCGGCACTGACTGCAGACTCCAGTTCTTTCCAGGTTTGCCTCTTCCCAATGGAGCTGATAGAAAAAGAGGGGCTTGCTTCTTGTCCATGTACTTTGCTGCCAGGGTCACCCAGCCTCACTTCTTCATAATTTCCAAGAACCTCACTCTTCTCCCATCAATGGCAGAGAGCCCATCACCATGGGGCAGCATCTTCACAGAGCTGCTTCTGCTCTCTTTCCCTCCCAGTTCTACTTGCTAACAGCACTCGTGGCAGGCTCTCCACTCTCCTTCTAGTCGGGTCATCACGCTGCCTTTTCTTTCACTCTCCCTCTTTTACAGCACCCTGTGGGATCACAGCTCTGTCCATTTTTAGGACAATTGCTAAAGTAGCAACTGAGATGAGTCCAAAAACTAGCAGCCAAGACATAAATATTTGTGCGCATGTGCTTAAAAATAACCAATCTGAAATGAGATAATAGGAAAAGTCCGGATAGAACAACATTTGCCCCCGTATGAGGTCATAAGTGGTTTTACTGCTGAGTGCACTCTTCCCCATTTGTACCATAAATGTTTAAAAGCAAAAATAATCTCCTGTATTTCTTAATCTTTTTTCCCTCCAAAACATACTAAGGAATTAATTTTTTGTTCAGTGTCCAGTATTACTTTTTCCATTTTAAAGAGGAATAAATTAAGGTGATTGCAGTTTTAGTAATATCTCATAATTTTCAGCTCAACTAAAAGCTTAAAGCCTCATTAATTTCTTAAAGACATTATGCAGCCTTGGTGCGAGGAGGAGGGGAGAATAAGAAAGAAGGAAAAGGAAAAGCAGCAGCAGTAACTGCCACCGCTGCCACCCCCACCTCCATGGCTGCAGTCCCTTGTCACACAGTTCCCCACCTGGCTTTGTGCCCCTCCCCATCACCGCCCTTCTGTGTTCTAGAAATATTCGGGAAACGGGATGAACAACCTTAAGAAAGCTGATCAGCAGCCTGGTTGCTGCTCCGAGTCATCTGCAAAATCTATCCTAGGGCTCTTATCGAGGGTAAATGATTTGAATAAAGATGTCCATAATCTTCTAAGTGAACTGAAATGGCATGTTGGTAGCAATGCTAGCTAAACTTTTCATGGGAAAATCAAAGTCCAAAATGATTTCAATAAGCAGGCCAATGGGGTTAATTAGGACATTTCGAGCCAAACTACTGTATAAGATAAGGAAAGGTTAGCACAAGTGATAGAGATGAGGTAGTTTTATTGATTGAAGATTCAGTATCAATCATTCATATGACTGGTTATTTATATGATCACACAGGATCTCTTGGCGCCCTTTACTGAATCTTATTACAATGCTCATCACACAGTATCTTCCCTACTACATTTTAAGCTCTCTGAGGGACAGGACACCATTCTTTCCTTTCCTTTCCTTTCCTTTCCTTTCCTTTCCTTTCCTTTCCTTTCCTTTCCTTTCCTTTCCTTTCCTTTCCTTTCCTTTCTTTTCCCTTTCCCCTTCCCCTTCTTTCTTAGAATATAACCCATTGTGGGAGCTTAATGCCAACTATCAAAATGAAGTAGACTATACCTTTTAACTATAAAACTCAAAACCACTTACACTATACCAAAATGAAATTATTTAAAGACTGCAGTACTATTTGTGTTGTATTAAGGTAAAGTTATATGGGATGGTACAATAATTAAGGATGAGTGCTTGGGAATTAGACTGCCTCGATGCTGGTCCTGCTTCTGCCACTTACTAGGTGAACAATCATGACCAATTTCCTTAGGCCTTTCTATACCTCAGTTCCCATATCTATAATAAGCACCTATTCATAGGGCTATTGTGAGAATTAAATGAGGTAATATACATAAAATACTTAAATAGATCTGGCACAAGGGTAAGTACTCATATTATTAGAGACCCGGTGCACAAAATTCATGCACTTGGGGGGAAGAAGGTGATCCCTCAGCCTGGCCTGCACTCTCTTGCAGTCTGGGAGCCCTTGGGGGATGTCTGACTGCTGGCTTAGGCCTGCTCCCCATGGGCAGTTGGACATTCTTAGTGCTGCCACGGAGGTGGGAGAGGCTCCTGCCTCCACTGTTGCGCTCACCAGCCGTGAGCCTGGCTTCTGGCTGAGTGGCGCTCCCCCTATGGGAGCACACTGACCACGAGGGGGTAGCTCCTGCATTGAGCGTCTGTCCCCTGGTGGTCAGTGTATGTCCTAGCAAGCAGTTGAGCAACCTTAGCATATCATTAGCATATTATGCTTTGATTGGTTGAATGAACGACCAGACACTGGATGACCGGACTCTTAGCATATTAGGCTTTTATTATATAGGATATTACTGTTAGTAGTATTAAAATGACAACAACTCTATAATTGAAATTATAAGACAGTGACAGACTAGAAGACAATATTCACAACATATGAAAGAGATAAATAATTAGCATACAGAATATATAAAGAACTTCAATTTCAGAAAATAACATTAAGATGAGGAAAAGAAACAAAATGCTATTAATTGCAGGAGAAACTCATTAATAATTTGGAAAATGCAAAGTGAAATCCATGAAATAACATTTCTTCCTTACTGAGTTGGCAGACATTTCAGTCTGATGATATCAAATGTTGAATAGAGTGATGAGAACTCTCCTGCACAGGTAGTGAAAGTGTAACTGGCACAAACACGTTGGGACAACTTGGGAATATTTATTAAAATTGGGCATGTGAATATCTAAGAATCTGGTGGTTTTCACATCAGGGTCATTCAAGCGGTTTACAAACATATAGAGTTACCGATTGACCTAAGAGCCTGCCTGTGTTCACAAAACCGTTTCCACATCCATCCCAGATCTGACTTCAGTGCATTGCTCCTGAGTTCCAAACCTTTAGTAACCAAACAAAATAGAAACCTTTAATGATTACTAAAAGAACCATAAAGCCTTTGGTCTTCTAGTCTTTCCTGTATTACATTTCTGTTAAGAGTGAAGCTTTATGTTAAAATGGAATGTTCAGTTACATGGTAAAGGGTGATGAAAGTGATAGCAATGTTCAATTAACCATTTTGCCTCTATTATTTCCAGACTAATGTTAAAAATCACAACTCTATTGTGGAGGAAGGGAAGAGCACATGAGAATAAAGAGTAGGCAAAATACTCTTTTAATACTCTATGATTTTCATGTATGTACTAGTAGGTGTAGGTAATTCTGGTATGCTATCCTCAATATTTATGCCTAAAATGTATTACTAGCTGGAAAGGAAAGCACCTTGAATAATCAGAGTAGTATATGTTAGTGATACTAGTTTTTTAAATGCACCTGAAATGTTTTTTTATGGTTCTTTTTTTATATATTCTTTTTATTATTTTTTTCTTTATTGATTAAAGTTTTATATATGTGTCCTTAGCCCCCCACCCCACCCCTGAAATGTTTTTCTGAAATTACCAAACTGCCCAAAGAAAGTTGGATAAAAATCCACAAATAAAAATTTTCATAATTTCTTTCTGATATGGGGAGTGTTCTTCAATAAAGCAGTTAAAAAGCACATGATAAAACCATATTATTAAACATCTATTCCAGTTGAAGTTAATGTTAATCTAATTATATTTATGAAACACTTAATGGTTTCTACTTCCATTAATAAAATAAAATTATATGCTTGTTTCTAGACCAGAGTTTTAGCACTAGGTAGCATTCTATTTCCTTTTTAATTCTCATCCAAGGATATGTTTTGTTTGTTTGTTTGCTTGTGTTAGATAGAGGAAGGGGGAGAGAGAGAGACAGAGAAACATCGATGTGAGAGAGAAACCTTGACTGGTTGCCTCCTGTACTCACTCTGACAGGGGATTGAGCCTTAAATTTTTTGGTGTATGGAATGATGTTCCAATCAACTGAGCCACCCAGCCAGGGCTCATTCTCTTTGTTTAAATAACAGGAAAATTTCATCCTCAGGTCTATAAACTAATGGCATTATTTATACTTTGTTTAATTTAATTATTCCCCATAGCAGAAAACCAACAATCAATATATGCACACCAACACATGCCAAAGAAATACCATGCTTTTTAAATTACATATCTCACTTCAAAAATAACTTATAATTATAGCTAATAGTACACTACATTATTATAAATTAATGAGAAACATCTCAATTAATTTTCTTGTTTGCATAACTTATTATAAAGTGAATAAATTAATTATATCTACATCACTTAAATCAATACAATATGCATTCTGCAATTTACTTCCCTATAGTTCTAGTAGTACTTAATATTTATTCAATATTAAATTCAACTTAAATTTAAGAAATACTTAATGAGATTTTTGACCCCTATATTGTCATTTATTTGAATTAAAAATTAAGGTAAACTATTTGTGTCAGATTTAATATGGATATTAATTTTGTCAATTTAGGGAGGATAATTTTATAAATTAAAATAGATAAATCTGCAGCTTCAATGTTTTCATAAAAATATTTTTAAAACATAATAAAATAAATATTTTTATCAGTAATAAAATTAACAATGTTTTTATTTTTCAGCTATCACAGACCCTATTGGAATCACACTGCATATCCCAAATGGCCCACCTTTGACTTCATGGCACCTTCTAGTCTTAAGGGCCCAAGTCTTTCTGCTTCTTCACTTGAGAAGGGCTCTCTCTGGTACTCAGCCATGTACAGGGGCAGGCAATGAAAGTGTATGAATTCTCAACTTCCCTATTTTTTGCTGGGACAGTTCTGAGGTACATTCTACCTACATGATACTTAAAAGTTCCCCATTGAGATACAGTTTTTGAGTCCAACTCTCAGGTAAACTTCTTGAACTTAAGGCCTACCTCATCTTAGTGTTTGCTTTTGGGAGAACCCAAATTAAGACACCAACCTGATCTACAGGTGCTTCAGTGAAAGAGCAACAAGTATAACTAAAAGTTATTTAGTAAATCTATCTTCCAGAACTTGAGACTTAATAACTCTCCTAGTTGGGAAGTAGATCTTTTGCATGTCGTGTGTTTTTCAACTTTTACCAATTTGAAAAATTTGATAGAATTTTTTAGCAGAGAGAAAATTAAATATAGTTTTTGATGATAAATTACTAAGTGGTGTTTGGCATATAATTTGCATGGAATTGAAAGAATTAGATGAAATTGTAATAACAAATGACTTTCATTCCTATTTATTTACTATCATAAATAAGTTTTCTCAGCAGCTGCCTTTATTAAAAAGGTGGGGGACAGGAACAAAATCAATGCAGAAATCTGTACTCTTCTAGCATTAAGCCATTCATCAATGGATACATGAGCTAATTAAGAGAGACGCACCATTCATATCATTAAAAAAACATTTTCAATGACATTTTATTTTTTTGCTCAATAAATTACAAATATTATAATTATTTTGTAATACTTTTGTTGTCTTGATCAGTTGTGTAACAATAGCAATTGCAACAACTCAATCCAGGAGGTTTGTCAAAGAGGGGTTTAATAGGGTGGTCAGAAAAGGGACTTTCTGGCATGAAAATATATTACATGAAGATAAAATTCTGTGGGAGAATTAGAATGGAAAGAACAAAAAGGAAAAATATAAAATTTTTATAGGAAATTATTCATGCATTTTCTAATAAATTATTAAATCAAATCATAATGGTATTTAGATTTCTTTAGATACACTTAAAAGTATAATCATTTTGTTTTAGTGTCAATATTTACAAAATGCCACTTTATCTTTTATAACTTATTTAATCCATATTTTAAATTGTTAAATGTCTATGTTTAATTGTGTGAGGGAGACACAGTTTTTCCAGATTCTTTTAGGGGTTATACAGAAATAAATTTATTGACTTATAGGTTATGTCCACCAAAACCTCAGATTGTGACCTTATTTGGTGATAAAGCCTTTATAGAGGTAATCAAGTTAAAATGAGGCCTTTATGGTGGGCTCAAGAAGTGTCCTTAAGAAAAGAGAAACTTAGGCACAGAGACAAGACGAAGGTAAAATGATATAAAGAGATATAGGGAGAAGATGGCTATCTACAAGTCAAGGAGACAGACCTGGAACAGACTCCTCTTCACAGTCCTGAAAAGGAACCATCCCTGCAAACATCCTGATCCAGACTTCTAGCCTCCAGAACTGTGAGAAACAGTTTGTTAAGCCCACAAGTCTGTGGTACTCTCTTTTGGCAGCTAGAGCAAGTTAACACAAAGGCCATTCTCCTTGGAAAACTCTCACACCATTCATTGCCTCATTCTGTGCATGTGGGCAATTAAGTAAAATGTAGTATTCCAGGCACTCCCTGTTGAGTGCTGGGGATGGGTTCTTGGAAATGGGAATGTAATTCCAGGTCTTACTGATATAATCCCTTTGTAGACATGCTCCTGGCATCCCAATTAGCAAATGGTCTTCCCCTGTATTTTCAAATGCCCTCAAGTCATTCATGCATGACTTGGGCCATAGTTTCCTTTAGCTTTTTTCAATGCAATTGTTTGACATTCCTTGAGGCCAGTGATATTTTTGACACACTTCATAATGTTTAAGGACTTCTACCAGCTCCTAAATTGCAGGCTAATTTTTACCTTCTACTATATTATTAAATGTGCCCCTTTTCCACATCTATAAAACTTGGATTTTAAAATCCAACATGATTCTCTTCCTTTGTTTCATTGCAGCAAGTCCAGGTCTATTTCCTCATATGTTGGGAGCAAAATTGGCAGACTCTAAAATAAATGACAGAATAAAAAAAATACATGGATTGAAGTGATTAATGCCAGAATGGATAGACACAGGTAAGTGATAAAGTGAGAGTAGTGAAAGACCAATTGTAGAATCTATGTTGGGGATATATATAAAGTATTATTAGAGAAATTTAAACTTCAAGTTGGGTGTATATTTTTAAATTCTTATAATAAAAATGTTGGCAAAAATGGAAAACTAAATTGCAGAGTGGCTACAACATAAACACACACATTGCAGAACACATCTAACTCAGGTGACCAAGATCAAAGCCAACTATAAGTCATATTGCTAGCATGTGTCCTTGATATGACATAATGAGAATGGCACTTTATCTCTGTGAGTTTCCTCCCACCCCAGTCTAATCATGAAAAAAAGAAAATCAGACAAATACCAATGAAGGGACCTTAAAATTCTCAAAGTCATCAAAAACAAGAAAAGTCTGAGAAACCTTCACAGCTAAGAGGACCCTAAGGAGACATGGTGACCAAATACAATGTGGTATCATGGATGCGATCCTGGAACACAAAGAAATATTGGGCAAAACTAAGAAAATCTGAGTGAAATCTGATCTTCATTAGTAATAATGTATCAATACTGATTCATTAATTTTAACATATACCATATTACTGTAAGATGTTAACAATAGATGTTAACAATAGGGTGTAGAATACGTGGGAACTGTTCTATAATATATTTATTTAAGAAACACATAGCCCAACCAGTGTGGCTCCATGGTTGAGTGTCGACCCATGAACCAGGAGATCATAGTTCATTTCCCATGCCTGGGTTTTGGGCTTGATCCCCAGTAGGGGGTGTGCAAGAGGCAGCCAATAGATGATTCTCTCTTATCATTGATGTTTCTATCTCACTCTCCCTCTCCCTTACTCTCTCTGAAATCAATAAAAACATTTTTTAAAAGAACATAGCAGCCCTAACCGGTTTGGCTAGAGCGTGGCCTGCGGACTGAAGGGTTCCAGGTTCGATTCCGGTCAAGGGCATGTACCTTGGTTGTGGGCACATCCCCAGTAGGGGGTGTGCAGGAGGCAGCTGATCGATGTTTCTCTCTCATCGATGTTTCCAGCTCTCTATCCCTCTACCTTCCTCTCTGTAAAAAATCAATAAAATATATTTTTAAAAAAAGAACATAGCAAATAATTACCTAAAGTAATTAATGTTACTTTACAATTACATGGCAGGTGCTGATACAGATATAACTCTCTAAATGCAGTTGTACCTTCATTATCTGTGTGTTGTTATGAAATAAATGCTTTTATTTTAAACTAGAGGTCTGGTGCATGGATTCGCAATCCGGGACCCCCTTGGGGGATGTTGGAGAACCTGTTTCGGCCTGATCCCCACAGGTCAGGCCAAGGGACCCCACTGGTGCACGAATCTGTGCACCAGGCTCTAGTATGCATATAAGATCTTTGGTTAATCTCTTCCTGCCCTCCCCTCTCCCCCTTCCCTCTGAGATTCATCAGTCTGTTCCATGTTTCCATGCCTGTGGTTTCTGCTCCTGCATTGAGTGTCTGCCCCTGGTGGTCAGTGCATGTCATAGCTACCAGACAGTTGGGGCGGTTGGCTGGTCGGCCAGTCAGCTGGTCATTTAGGCTTTTAAATATATAGATGTTGACCACTGTAGTACAAACTAAAAGCAAGGCTAAGGCATAAGAGTTATGTGTGGAATTAAATTATCTAGTCAGTTCAATTGATATAATCAAAGTTTGTGGGTTTGGAGTGGGGTTTTTTGAGGATGAACATGCAAAAATGGTTCAGTAGAATGATGTAGAACAAACAAATTAGAATGAAACTGATATCATTTTCCCAGATTTGAATTGGTAATATGTTATATGGATGCAAACACAGAATATTTTTATTCAACTTATTTGTAATAGGCACGTACAAGAATTTAAAGTGTATAAATGTATTAACTTCAATGCTTTTGCTAAGACACTATCAGTGTTGTATTTTAAAGCTACAAAAATAGCTACAGAAAGAATGTCCTTCAGGGAGTCAGTTTCCTGTCCTCTCCCTCTTTGGGCCCTCTGCTGGTTGCTTCCCAACCTGGCATGGAGGCCTTTCCCTGTCTCCCAGAATCTCATGCAGTTTGCTCACTGGGCCTTCTCCCTCAGCTGTTTGACTCTTGCTTTTTCTTTAAGGTTTTAGTTGGCCAAAAAAAATTTTCCAGTTCCAAGTTTTACAGGTTTTAAAAATGACATTTTACATTTACACTAAAAATTGCAAAGTATTTCCACATTCGGAATCTCATTTGTCACACAAAAAATCTTAAGAAATACCCCTTTCTTAGCTAAAGAAAGCAGGATATCAAGGGTAAGCTGAAGGGCAACCCTGACTCCTGATGTTGGTTGTTTTTCTTCATCTTAACTGCACCGCATCGGATTCTTCTTGTAGCATTTGGAGAATTCTTCATCTTATGAGGCAGGCATACACGTTCCCAGCCTCTATTTCAGCTACAACATAGCACATGGCCCAGGACCCACCTCTGAAACAGCTCTGGCCCCTGCTTGAACCAGAAATCAGAGGAATGAAAGAGCAGGATCCATTCTGGAGCAGAGAAAGGGCAGCTACATCGAAAGTTTCAGAAGGCAGCAAGAGCAATTCAAACAGAAGCATCTCTGGTCCAACTACCCTGGTGCTGGGAGCACAAGACCCAGCAGTTAGTGCCCAGCAGTGGAGTGCTTGCCAGACACTTTTGCAGGACAATTTGGGGCACTGTTTCTTGTTGTGCAGCCTGTAGATGTAGTAACCTCCTGGGAGATTATCTGAGCTACTCATACTCCATCTCCCCACTGCACCCTTTAAAAACATTTATTAAAAGTATAGTTGACATTGAATATTTAAAGTATATAATTTGATAACTTTTTATATGCACCTACACATGCAAAACTATCACATTAGTGACTATATCCATCATTTCCATGAGATTTTTATGCTCCAAACCCACTTATTCTCACTCTCTCTCCCAGGGAACAACTGATCTGTTTTCTGTCATTATGGATTAATCTGCATTTCCTAGAAATTTTTATATAAATAGAGTCACACAAAGTATACATTTTTGTCTGTTTTTTTTTCACCCAGTACAATTACTTTGAAATTCAGCTTTTTGCAATAGTTAACTATCAATAGTTAATTTCTTTTTATTGCTAGGTAGTATTCCAGGATATAGCTAGACCACAATTTACTCATCTACTGATGGGCATTTGGGTTGTTTACAGGTTTTGGCTATTATAAATAAAGCTGCTATGAAGATCCATGTATATGTCTTTGTATGGATATATACTTCCATTTCTTCTGAGCAAACACCTAGGGTGGCATGGCTGCATAATAGGGTAGGTGATGTTTAACTCAAGAAACTGCCAAGCATTTTCCAAAACGATTGTTCCATTTTTACCAGCAATATGAGATATCTAGTTCCTTTATATTCTCTGCAACTTTTGGTATGGTAATTTTAGCCTTTCTAATAGTAATTAAGTAATATCTCATTTAATTTGTATTTCCCTAATAACTAATGATGTTGAGCATCTTTTCATGTTCTTATTTGCCCACCATACATATTATTTGCTAAAGTATCTGTTCAAATATTTTGTCCATTTTTAATTGGGTTGTTTGCTTTCATTTATTAAGTTTGTAGAGCACTTTACATATTCAAGATAAAAATATTTCCTCGTTTCTTCCATCCTGTGACTTGCCATTTTATTCTCTTAATGTCTATTAAAAGGCAGAATTTAATTTGATGAAATCCACTTTATGTTTTTTCTGTTATGAATTGCTTTTAGTACCACATTAAAGAAATATTTGCCTAACTCAAGGTCTCAAAGATTTTCTCCTATATTTTCTTCTAAAAGTTTTATAATCTTATATTTTACATTTAGCTCTATGATTCATGAGTCAACCTTTGTATATGGTGTGAGATATAGATTGAAATTCTTGTGTGTGTTCGTGTATTGAGGTATTGATTATTCTAGTACCATTTGTTGAAAATACATTCTTTCTTTTGTGTACCTTCATTAAAAATCAAGTTCTAAATATATGTGGGTCAATTTCTGGACTCTATTTTGTTCCATTGACATTTTAATCTTTCTTCATGTCAATTTTTATTGGACTAGCTTTAAAGTAAGGCCTTTCATCTTTACCTACACAGGTATTTAACACTGTAAATTTCCCTTCCAGTACAACTTTAGTGGCATTCTACACATTTTGACATATTGTGTTTTCATTTTCAGACCATTTAACACACTTCATAATTTTCCTTTTGATTTTTTAATTTGGCTCATGAGTTACTTAGAAGTATTATTTTATTTCCAAATATTTGGGCACTTTTCAGATGTCATTTTCTTGTTGATTCTTAATTTAATTCTGTTAAGTTCAAGTAACATACTTTGCCTGAATTGAATCCTTTAAAATTTAGTAGCACTTGTTTTATAGTCCGGAATGTTGTCTAGCTTAGTATTTACTCCATATACCTATTAAAAAATCGTCTATTCTCTGTTGTGTAGTGCTTAATTAAGTGTTGTTAATTAAGTGGGTTTCTGACTTTCTATATCCTTACAGATTATCTGTCTTCTTGTTCCATCAAATATTGATAGATACTGAAATCTGCAACTAAAAATGCGGATTTGTCTTTTTCTCTTTGCTTATGTATTTTGAAAATTTGTCATTATATACATAAAAGTTGATGATTATTATGTCCTCTTGATAAACTAATATATTTTTCATTATAAAATGACTGTGTCCTTTGCAATATTCTTTTCTTTGAATATACTTTATCTAATATTAATATTGTCATTCTAGCTTTCTTTTTAATTAGTGTTAGCATGGTAGATCTTTATCCATGATTTTATTTTTAATCTATTTGTATCATTACATTTGATGTAGGTTTCTGTAGGCAGCATATAGTTGGACAATTTCTGTTTTTAAACTGAGGTATTTAGACAGCTAATGTGATCATTGTTATGGTTAGGTTTAAAGCTGCCATCTTGCTATTTGTTTTTCTACCTGTCCTTTGTTACATAGTTCCTCTTTTTCTGTATTCTTTTGCATTAATTGAACATTTTTATGATTTCACATTATCTGCTTTGTTGACTACTTAGCTAGATCTCTATTTTGCTATTTTTGCATTGCGTTAGCATTTATAGTTTATAGTATATATCTTTAACTTACCATAGTCTCCTTTTTAGCAATTTAGTCTAAGGCTAATTTCCTCCCCCCCCATTGAGGTAAAATCCTTCTAAGCAATCTATTCAGTGACTCCATGTACCTTCCAGGTGTGCATTCTCTGTTCAGTACTCATCTGAATACTCAAGGAGGCTCTTATGCAATATCTCCAGTTATCTGTCTACGTAGCTCTGGTACCGCATCCTGAAAACTCTTCCTACCTTGAACTCCTTGGAAACTCCACCTCCTCAACTCAGGGTGTCCAGCAGGCTCTTTCTGGGTTCACCTTCCCTACACTGCAACCTAGAAACTCTTTAAAGGTGGTAAGCTTGGCCACTTCTAAGGCTTTTCCAATATTTTCTTTCTATCACCTCTTAGGGATAATTGTCCTTCATTGCTTCATGTCTAATGTATTAAAATCTATTACTTCACATATATTACCTAATTTCTTAGTTGTTTCGGGCAGGAGAGTAAATCTGATCTCTTTTACTTCATTTTATCTGGAAGTAGAACTTCTACCTGCCAATACCCTTGTTATCAATGCCTTTCAACTTAACTAAGACAGAGTAAATATCAATGTTCTGCAAATATTTCTAACAGATATACATCTACTCTCTCTATCTCATATACTCTATCTCCTAGTCCTGTCAGTTTTATCACTTAAACATCTTTTTAATAATAATAATAATGTAAGTTCATATATGTGTTTATGTATATATGTATGTATGCATACACATATGAGTAGTAGGTTTGATTATTATGGAGTTTAATAAAAGTATTAGATACTTTTCTAATTATTTTATTTCTATTAATTTAATTCAACCCTCTCAACAACCTTATGATGTAGGAACCATTACTAAAACCATTTTACAGATGAGAAAACTGAACCAGATGCCACAGAAGCACTGCCGCCTCTCCTCACTTCCTGTCTCCACCTCACCACCCTTGTTCAAACTATTACCATCCTTGTCTGAACTATGTAGCTAGTATGCCTACTTCTAAACTTGTTTTCATTGTAGTTAGAGTGACCCTTCAAAACCCAAAGCTGGCCTGGCCAGGCCAGTGTGGCTCAGTGGTTGAGTGTTGACCCATGCACCAAAAGGTCACCGGTTTGATTCCTGGTTGGGGCACATGCCGGGGTTGCAGGCTGGATCCCCAGTAGAGAATGTGCAGGAGGCAGCTGATCGGTGTTTCTCTCTCATTGATGTTTCTATCTCTCCCTTTTCTTTCCTCTATTTAAAAATTAACAAAAACATTAAAAACACTCAAAGCAGATTGTATCATTATAGTCCTACTAGTGGTTTTGCCCCGATATTAGGATAAGCCAAAACTCTTTAAAGTGCCTGCATAGCAACCTGATATCTCACCTTTCCCCACCCCACCCCTTCTGCTACAGTGGTCTTTTTTTGTCTTTTTTTTTTTTAGAAATCTTGCTCTCTTCTGTCAAAGGCTCTTTTTCCCACTGTTCCCACCCACCTATACCACTATTCCTTTGGGTCAATAAATCCCATAACTATTTTGACTCAGTATAAGATATCCAGTACCTGGCACAGAGTTGGACACAGAGAAGAAACCCCATAATTTTCAAAAATGAATGAATGAATGAGATTAAGTTCTTGACTTTGGTGACACAGTAATAAGTAGGGAAACTGGAATTAAGTTCTGATTCCTGGTACAGTTAGAGTTTTCATGTGAATCAAAAGCTTGAAAGAACTTCCTGACTACTGTCAGTTTCCATGTTCATTGTGGAGATGTTAATAATAGTAACCAGCGTGTGAATCTCCGGAAGAGTCGGTCCTGCTGCATTTGGTCTAAGGAGCTGTAATGCTATGAAATTATTTATGGGTGATTCTAGTCTTCAGGAATTTTTATTGATTCAGTAATTGATCTAAGTATTAGTTTTTGAAGACTTAGCTCTGTTCCTTATGAATTAATTATGACTAATGGTAGGGATTTAGAATTGACGCCCCCAGGTATTTACCTGTTTTAAAAAGCACATTAAACATTATAACACCTAAAGTTCATGTGCCTTAAATAATATTTCATGAAAACTCAGAGAGTGAGCCATAGTGTTGTATTAGTTGCACCAAGGACTAATTTTATACCTCCAGAGATGGAGCCAGAAGCAGATTCCTTTTCCTCTGAATGAATGTGCCTTTCACGAAGAACACAGGCTCATGAAGGATTAGTAGTAGACAAATTCCAGCACCCAAACTCCCATGACTTGGTGATTAAAAGGAAGAAGGATACAAAACTGAATTTAACCATGAGAAACCATCAGATAAACCCAAATTGAAAGGCAGGTCTCAAAGTGTCAAGGTCATGAAAGACAAGACACTGAGGAACTGTCCAAGATCGAAGACATGACTATTAAAGGCAATTGGGAGATTCTAGGTTGGGTCCCAGAACACAGAAAGAACCTTAGTGTGACAACTGGAAAAGTCTGAATAAGGGATGTCAACTAATTAAAGGTACTGTGGTCCTAGCCGGTTTGGCTCAGTGGATAGAGTGTCAGCCTGTGGACCAAAGGGCTCCGGGTTCAATTCTGGTCAAGGGCACATACCTTGGTTGCAGGCTGCTCCCCGGCCCAGGCCGTGGTCAGGGTTCGTGCAGGAGGCAACCAATCGATGTGTTTCTCTCACATCAATGTTTCTTTCTGTCCCTTCCACTCTCCCTAAAAATCAATGGAAAAATATCCTCAGGTGAGGATTAACATAAATAAATAAATAAATAAATAAATAAATAAATAAATATATTGTGTACACAGTTTTTACTTTTTTGGTTATTTTTTAAAGTATATTTTTATTGATTTCAGAGAGAGGAATGGAGAGGGAAAGGGAGAGAGAGGAAGAAAATCAACAATGAGAGAGAATCATTGGGAATCAAACCATCACTTCCTGGTTCACAGGTCAATGCTCAACCACTGAGCCCCTCCAGCTGGGCTGCTTTCTTGCTTTTGATCATTGTATTATGGATATATTTGTGGGAGCTAGAAAAATATATGAAAACTTTTGGGACTACTTTACAGCTTGGTTATAAGAATGAAATTATTTCATAATAAAATGTTTAAGACATCCCTAAACTACAGAAATAGACAAGCAAAAAAACACAAACAGACAAATACATAAAATCAGATGGAAATAATTTCTATGCAAAGAAAGTTGTAAGGATTTAAAATTTCAGGCAGGGTTGGTTCAAAGCACAAAAATGAGATGAGTGGAAAAACAGAACTGATCCTATTGAGCCTGGCTCCTCAAGAAAACAGAGTTCTTTATACAACCGGAGAAGAGCAGACCACCACCCTGGTTTCAGCAGATGCCACAGAGGTAGCACAGGGCAGACACCAGCTCTGCAGATGGACCCCGAGGCCTTCATTCTTATGGAGACTATTGGGTATAGGCCTAATGAAACTGAGGGTCCTTATGACTTTGATTAAGTTTAGTTTAAATCTCAGCTTTAGAAATCATATAACAAACCTCATAGAGACCTAGCCTTTACCCCTGATAACCAGCAACCCCGAGGCAACAGAAGACAGGAGCCTGGACCTGACTAATGGTCACAGGGTCAGGACCTCTGGCAGGCTAAAGATAACATCTTGACCTAAGTTATGTTTCAATTCCTGAGCCCTAAGGTGGAACAACCCCCCACCCCCACCCCTACCCCCCACCCCGGCTACTTTCCCATGAGACCAGACCTCAGAACTGTCCTGAGACCTGAAGAATGATTCATTACCACCCTAACTGGTTTGGCTCAGTGAATAGAGCATCAGCCTGCAGACTGAAAGGTCCCAGGTTCAATTCCGGTCAAGGGCATGTACCTTGGTTGCGGGCACATACCCAGCAGGAGGTGTGCAGGAGGCAGCTGATCGATGTTTCTCTCTCATCGATGTTTCTGACTCTCTATTCCTCTCCCTTCCTCTCTGTAAAAAATCAATAAAATGTATTTAAACAAACAAAAAAAGAATGATTCATTACCCTTACCTCACCTCTGACCAATCGGCTCCCAACACAACCATGAACCCCTAACTCATGGGTCTTGTGATTTTGCCCAATATAATCTGTAACCTACACGCCATCAAGGAGTTTGGCTTTTGAGCATTAGTTTCCAGTTCTCCTGGGTGGTGCCTTTCATAATAAAACAGCCACTACTTCCCACTGCAATTCTCTTCTTGATGTCTAGTGTTTGCTCTGCCAGAGCTTGTGCAATCTTTCAAAGATTTGCAAAGATTGTGGAATCTTTCTGTTCTGTAACACTAAGTCTTAGCCGAAGTGGCTGGGAGATCAGGGCTACTCTGCCCAAATACAAGTAAGCCACCAATCCTTAAACAGACACCTACAAACCAGTCACATGCTTATGTTTCAAATACAGCCCTAGTGCACAACCAGAACTGCTGTACTGCATTCAAGTTGTCTCTCCAGTTTTACCTGTAAGGCCTCTGAGCTTCAAACAGAGAAGCTGGTGACCAGAGAAATAAAATCTTTTTTTTCAAAATAGTATCAACAAAAAAGTAGCCCCCTCTTTAAAACAATTATGATCCATGTTATACATGAAGAACCCTGGGCCTGAAGGAGTTGACTGGCCTGCTGAAGATGAAAGGGGCCGAAGGAGGTCCCAGTGACTTACGCCTAAATCCCAGGCCTCAGTGTTCTAATGGGTAAAAGTAGGTATCTGAGCTAGGTCACTTCCAATGTCTCTTCTAACTTCAATAAGCTATCATTTAATGAAGAATAGCGATTCAGACAAAAGAATACAGACTAAAACCAGTTGCTGCAATTACCATTACAACCAGAAGCTCAGCATTTCTGACTGAGGGTGAGAAAAATAACCTGCCGTGTCTCTACCTCTGTGCTCTGGGACCTGTGTCCTCTTAGTTCACCATATCCTCGTACTTGGTCATTTTCAGTCCTCCATTGGCATGGATGCATCTTCACATCTCTTCTCTTCTACTTCAAAACAAATGAAAACCTCCTTTCATAGTCCTCTCTACTCCTTCACAGCCAAACTTCAGGAAAAGTAATATACACTTTGCTATATGTAACTTTTCTTCCCTTCTCCTGGCCCCTTAGTCGACTCTGCCATGCTGTGGGAGGGGGAGAGACATTCAATAAGGCCACCAATAGCTTCTGTATCATAAAACCCAAGGGTCATTTTCAGGTCTAATCTAACTAGACTTCTCCGACATTGAGTGCTGTGAATCACTCTTTCCTTGCAATACTTTCTGTTCTCAGCTTCGTTGATACTATCCTCTCCCGGCTTTTCTCCTATTGCTCTGGCAACTCCCTGTCAGTGTCCTTTGTCTACCCATCCTTCTCTGCCAAGCCTGTTCAATGTTGCAATGTCTGAAGACTGAAACCTAGGATCTCAATTTTTCTACTTGTTATTCATTCCCTAAGCAATCTCATCCATCATTTAAATATTATTTATATGTTCTGGACTTTCACCTACTTAACTCTGAGTTCCTGACCATTAATTTAACAGGTCCACTTTGCTATCTCAAAAGCACCCAAGCCTGGCTGGCACACACACTAACACACTTCTTATTTTTTCTCCATTGAATTGTTTTTATAGCTTTGTCAAATGTCAGTTGGTGTACTTTTGATATTTCTGAGTCATCTAATCTATTCCATTGACCCTCCACTAATATGACTAGTCTTGGTAATTGTAGCTGTATAGTGAGTCCTGAAATTAGGTAGAGTGGATGCTTCCACTTTATTTTTTTCTTTTTAGAATTGCTTTAGCTATTCTTATTCCTTTGCCTTCCTATGAATATTTTAGAATAATCGTATGTATATCAACAGATTGGATTTCCATAGGAATTTTATTAAGTCCTATAGCAATTGACATCTTTATTATTTTGAATCTTCCAAATCATGAGACAGAATACCTCTTCATTTATTCAGCTATTCTTTGATTTCTTTCATCAGTATTTGGAAGTTTTTAGCGTATAAATTCTATACATATCCTGTTAGATTTACACCTCTGTACTTTATTCTTTTGTGACTGTACATAGCATTGTATTTCAATTTCAGCTTCCACATGTCGATTGCTAGTATATAGAAATGCAACTGATTTTCGTATGTTGATCTTGTATCCTTACTGAACTCAATAGCTGTAGTAGTAATTTTGTACATTCCTTGGGATTTTTATGTGGAACATCATGGAATCTTCACATAGGGACAGTTTTAGATGTCTTCCTTCCCAATCTATATTCCTCTTAGCTCCTTTTCTTCCTTATTTTACTGGCTAGAATTCCATTTTTTTTTTTTTCTGAATGGCAACTGTGAGAGTGGCTATCCTTGCTTATTCTCAAAGTATTCAGTTTTTCAACATTAAGTTTAATGTTAATTTTAGTTGTTTTTTTTATGAACACTTGAGGAAGTTTCCCTCTATTCCTATTTTGCTGATAAGTTTTTATCATTAATGGGTGTTGAACTTTGTGAAGTGCTTATCTTGCATTGACTATTATGATCATGTACTAGTAGTTCTTTATTAACCAGTTAAATATGGTGGATTACACTGACTGATTTTCAAATTTTGACCTTGGTTTAAATCCTCACAATAAATCCCAGTTGGTCATGGGGTAATTATTTTTAGTTTCATTCTTGTTGTTGCTATATAACAATAATTTTTATTCACATATATTACCCCAGGATAATCTTTTAAAACATAAATATGAGTGTGTAATTCCTCTGCTTATATCTGTCAGTTGTTTTCAATTACCTGTAAGAAAAAAATCAAAGCCTTTATCTGGCCCAGGTCATGACACAATCTGGTCTATCTCACCATCTTGTGCTAATTTATTCCTATTTCCTGGGCCTCAGGCTCCCTTAAAATTTTTTAATTAATTAATTTTCTTTCTTAATATATTTTTATTGATTTCAGAGGAAAGGAGAGGGAAAGAGAGATAGAAACATCAATGATCAGAGACAATCATTGATCGGCTGCCTCTTGCACTCCCCCCAATGGAGGGAATTGAACCTGCAATCTGGGCATGTGCCCTTGGCTGAAATCAAACCTGGGACCCTTTAGTCTGCAGGCCAATGATCTATCCACTGAGCCAAACCTGCTAGGGCTAAGGAATAGAGAGAGAAAAACATCAATTTCTTATTCCACTTATTTATGCATTCATTGTTTGTTTGTTTTGTATGTGTGTGTGTGTTTTTGTGTGTGTATGCCCTGACCAGGGATTGAAACTGTAACCTTGGTATATATGGGCAATGCTCTAACCAACTAAGCTACCCAGTCAGGGGCCCCAGGCTCCCTTTATAGCCATCACATTGTTCTCTCTGCCTCTGACACTTTGCCCACCTTCTACCAAATTAACTACTATATACCCTTCAGATCTTGGCTTAGGGATATCCCAATTTGGGCCCAACCCTTTTCATTTAACCTTCATATTTTTATATCAATTTCTTCTGCACACAGCTTATAGTTACATAATTACATGTGTTATTATTTATGTCTTCCTCCCACACAAGATGTCAAGTTTCAAAGTGGACAGGGACCATGGCCATCTTAGTTTCCATAGTAATTCCCTTACCTGGTAAACTGAAGGCATGTAAATACTTGTTGAATTAATGCATCAAAACAGTCTAAGTGGAGGGGTAGGCAAAGGCACACAGTTGAGAAGAATAGTGAGCTCAGGGTTGTTGCCTACTTTGGGAATGTATAGAGTCCTGGGAGACAAAGGGAAGAAGGAGGCTTTGGCTCGTACACAAAGTGGAGCCATTGGCTTCTGGACAAAGGAAGCATCTGAACTTGTTATCAGTTGTTATAAATGTATACATGCCTTCATGTTTAACATATTTTCCTTCATGTTTATCTATGTAAATTGACCTTTAGGCAATAACTGTTTATTTCTCATTTATTTGTATGTGTAGAAATTGGTTGATCTTCAGGATCAGCTCCCAGAAACAGAGAAGGCTAACAAGGCACCTTGGTGATCTTAGAAAGTTAAGATCAGAAAATATATTCTGAAATTTTCCTAATGACTTTCAAAAGCCAAATCTAAGACCCTTTTTAAAATGGTTTTTCTCTTTCACTCAGCTGTATTGGATTCTGATGGAATCCCCTTTCCTCATCTTCAGTGATTCAATGCTTTCTTGAGACTGCTCTCATCTTTGTTCCACTCCATTTTTGATGTCTTTCCCACCCCCTAACCACAGGCCTTCCCTGGGGTTTGACTCTGGACTTTGTCTTTCCTCACTGTTTCTCTCCCCACTGAACATCGCTTCACCCAGCATCTCTATGGGGATAAGTCCCTCTCTGGATGCTCTTAATGATAATGACCTTCAGGACTGCTGGGTAGGGATCATGTTTCTGCTTTCAGGGCCCAGGATTTCCCAGCCCTTTAATATAGGATTGGATAAAGAATTCTCTGTGGTATGTAGTATGCGGATGTTAAAAATTTTATTGCTATTAATCCCCCCACAAAATCTTTGTCTTCCAGAAGGAATGGAGATGAATCCCAAACACAGCGAATAAAGTTCAGCTCTACCTCTGGGAATGAGCTATTTCCATCTATGCCAAGACTGAGGGTCCTGAAAAAATGATTCATATTTCCCTGAGAAAATAAAACTTGATTCTAGCACAGAAGCATTTAACCACAGGGTTATCTTGTCATAAGCATTAAAAAGATATTGATTACTTATATAATACTGACATTCGTTTCTTCACAGTTACACACTACTCCACTGATCCACGGGAATGTGCATATTGTCATATAACCACTCTGCGGCCTCGAGATAAGTTTTCTCATTACCCCCTTATTGCAAGATTAGCTAAAATATTTGTGCGTGTGTGTGTGTGTGTGTGTGTGTACATGTGTACAACTCAGAACTGTTTAAAAGGTTCCAATCATTCTTGGTTGCTCTCTTAAATCTTGCTTCTATTTTTCTTTCTAGAAAATGCACAGGTTAAAAAAAGAAGGAAAGAATGAAGATGCACCGGTTCCCTGGGCACAAGTCAACAACTCCAAAATTTGCATTTTTAGCTTTGACTTCTCTCAGACCTCTATCCCCAAATTTCTACCTGCTTGTCAGACCCTCTCACTTGAAAATTAACTATGAATTCCTTGAAAGCAGGGGCAATATCAGATTTAATTTCATGTCCTCCATGCCTAGTACAATGCCTAGCACAATGTCTACCTCAGAGTAAACACTCACAAATATTAAAGAAATAAATGAATGTTATATAAATTATGAGATTATGGAATAATATCTATGAAAAGCAAAGTAACAAGAATAACAACCAATGCTTGCATTACACTTGAAGGTATGTTAAGACTGAAATAATGGATTAATTCCTTAAACATAATTTATCATCATCATAATGTGGCTGCAACCTTTTATTCTATTCATATAAACTTGCAAAATTAGTTTAATGACTCTCTTTGGAACACATTTATCTTTATTTCTTTGATTCTGTAATCCCCTTCTTACTAAAATTCGATTCCTATTTACTCGTATTTAAATTTTCTTTCAGATCCATCTCAACTCCCACCTCCTGTAGAAAGTGTTCCCTCAGCTTTCAAGCCAACACATCTCTCTTTATCCTCCTAATTCATAAACTTGTGGTGTAGCCTCCTAATGGAGAATCAATATTCAACTGTGTGTCTAAATTCCAGCTTGATTATATTCTATATAAACTTTCTCACTTAACCTTCCTGAAACTTGTTTCCTGATCTATAGAGAAGAGATACTAATCTACCTCTCAAGATTCTTTTAAGGGCTAAAAGAAATAATGTTTATAAAAAAACTTACCTAGTATGTTCTATATCAGGTGTCCTCAAACTATGGCCCGTGGGGCACATGCAAATACAAATATTGTATTTGTTCCCGTTTTTTTTTACTTCAAAATAAGATATGTGCAGTGTGCATAGGAATTTGTTCATAGTTTTTTTTTTTAACTATAGTCCGGCCCTTCAATGGTCTGAGGGACAGTGAACTGGCCCCCTGTTTAAAAAGTTTGAGGACCCCTGTTCTATATATTCAATGAAGAGTACCTATGATATTATTATATGGCATATATTACTTGTCATCTTATTTTGTTGTGGGCTTTTGCTGTATAAGTCATAACTCTCTCAGTTGGAGGTATTTTTTTGTACTTCTTTAATTAGCAAGCGTTCTGCCTTTCAGAAGGTGTTGCTGACTTATTTAATAATGACTGTTATGCTCTTATCTTATTCTTATACCTCAGGTTTGTATGGTACTTTACAGTTTACAAAGCACTTTTATGTACATTATTTCATTTTACCTTCATAACCACTTAGTGAAATAGGCCAGGAAATATTGTTAGAACCTACAATTTATTGAATAGGAAGAAGACTCAGAGGACTTCCACTTCCATCCAAATTGAATTATCTAGTAATAGATTGTTCTTCCACTGTAAACAAATATAAACCTAGACAAATTGTATGAAACAACTGTTTCAGTTATTGAAAAATAAGCAGTGCAAAACTGAAATCATTAAAAGAACAAAAACAAGTATGTGAGCACTACAATTTCTCCAGCTTTCTTTTTGCAGGAAGTTTCTGGACTTGCACATGACCAGGGAGCCCAGGCAGCACGTGACCGTCTTACTGAATTGAGAATACATGCATTTGATTCCAGGGAAGCTGAGGTAGTCAGAATTCATGGGACAGAATATTGGAGAAGAGAGAGCCACACAGAGAAAATGTTTCCGAAATCTGAATAGGGCTATCCTTGGATTTTTGCTGAATATTAAATTGTATTCATGTAGGGTAAATTTCCACAAAGCCACAGGCATATAGGAACTACCATAGATTATAATATGAACAATTCCTAGAGCTCATCATCAGGGGTATATTCCAAAACCTACACTGGATGTCTGAAATGCCAATAGTACTGAGCCTTATACACACAAACCATTTCACTTACAGGAAGCACTTGGTGGCTTCTCTTTGGCATATCCGAATTGCCAGCATTACTAATCTTGCATGTTGGAGCCATTATTAAGTAAAGTAAGAGCTACTTGAACACAAGCACTGGGAGACCTCAACAGCGGATCTGATAACCAAGACAGCTACTAAGTGCCTAATGGGAGGGGAACATATAAAGTATGGATGAGCTGGACGAAGGGATGATTCACAGGGCAGGACAGCAGGGCAGCATGAGATTTCATCTGGCTACTGAGAATGGCCCAAGTGCCCTTTAGTAGATGAGTAGATAAATCAGCTATGGCACATTTACACGATGGAATACTACTCTGCCTTAAAAAGGAAGAAATTTTACCCTTTGCAATAGCATGGATGGACCTGGAGAACATTATGTTAAGTGAAATAATTCAGTCAGAGCAAGACAAGTACCATATAATTTCACTTAATGAACAAAGTGACTAGACACAGACTCATAGATAGAGAGCAGATAGACTGCTCTGGTGGCGGGAGGGTGTTAGAGCGGGTGGGTGGAGGGATTGAGCAAAAAAGAGAGAAAGAACTCATGGACACAGACAGCAGTGTGGAGATTTCAGGATGGGGAGTGGAGGTGGAAGAGGCTATAAATGGTGATGGAAAAAAATAAAATAAAGAAAAATATTTTTAAAATATACCTTTAAAGTTCCTAGAAAGTATTAAAAGCTATATTTTGAGGGGGGAAATAAAATAAAATAAAATTTATGAACTGTTTAGTTCTGGAATTTTTCATGTAATATTTTCAGACCGCAGTTGATTGCAGGTAACTGAAAGCAAGAAAAGCGAAATTGTGGATAAGGGGGTCAACTGACCTGTGAGTTTGTGGTGTTCTGCCCTGAACTAATAATTTATATGGATGTACACTTTGGAGTTATTGGGTTGAAAGGAACATCAAATTCACTCCACACCTTCAAGGCAGAAAGACCTTCTGCGGCTTTATCCTCCTCCAATTAACATACATATTTACCAGACTAGCAAGCTATCAGCACTCAGCCCTGAGAGCCTGGGAGGTTCATTCAGAGCATTTCACAGTCTCTTAACTGCATTTCAGTGGGAGCAAGAAATGCTGAAAATAGCCCTAACCGGTTTAGCTCAGTGGATAGAGCGCCAGCCTGCAGACTCAAGGGTCCCAGGTACAATTCCGGTCAAGGGCATGTACCTTGGTTGCGGGCACATCCCCAGTGGGGAGTGTGCAGAAGGCAGCTGATCGATGTTTCTCTCTCATCGATGTTTCTAACTCTCTATCCCTCTCCCTTCCTCTCTGTAAAAAATCAATAAAATATATATTTTAAAAAAAAGAAATGCTGAAAATAGAGGAGGAAAGAGAGTGAATGTAAGGCACTGGTAAGAACATGCATACCAGGATGAGGTAGCTCAGGACCTGAGCAACATGGAGACTGTCAGGCATCCAAGAGAGGGTACCCACAGCCAGGGAAGGAAAAACACCTAAAGCATACCATTGCTGACTCTAATATTTCCCCCACAGCACAGTGTGGTTTGGTAGAAACTACATGACTTTTAGAGTCAGACAGATACTGGTTTGAATGCCCTTTCGATTATGGGAGAACTTAGGCAAATGACTTAACCTCTCTGAACTTCTACTTCCTCACCATGCAATGAAAATAATAAAGTCTTCCTTTTGGTATTATTAGAAAAATTGAAGGGTCATCACACATGAGGTCACAATAAATTTTGTGTTCCTCCCTTCCTTCCTTCCTTCTTTTCCTCTATCCTCTCTTTCTACCTCACTTGATCTATAAAATAGGAGAAATTAAAAAAGACCCTAAAACCCTTTAGTTTAATGCCTTCCTCATACAGGCAAGAGACTTGCTTGTAATCCTACTGCTGGACAATGGTAATGCTGAGATCTCCTTAGCAATGTAATCTTTCCGCCATACCATGAGCGCTGGAGAATTAGTGATTCTAAACTCCAATTCCCAAAATGTGCACATGCATGCACTTAAAGGTCCAGATCCCAGGGAACATCAAAAAGGACAACTCTCTTATCTCACATTTTTCACTCAAAAACACCAAATTAGACTGTATTCAATTTTACAATTGCTCACAAGCACCTCTGAGTACATTCTATGTTCTGGAAGGAGGCAGTACCAGGAGTTCCCAAGATAGAGCCCTCAAACTCCTCAAGGTCCACAGTTGTTCAAAGGTGAATAGTTATAATTTGGAGGTTGGCCCATATCTAGGCTTCCTTCAAATTTTGAAAGAACTTCCTTAAAATTTTTAGAGAACCTCCTTATTTTGTGAGTCTTTGGGAAAGCTGGAATTTGCCAGCTACAACAGAAGGAGAAGTAGGCAGATGTCCCTTCTCCCACTCCTACAGCTAAAACTGGGTCATGTCTTTTGCCAATCAGATAGTCTCATCAGACCATGATCATTAAGTTTAAAATTCAAGGCAGCACCATTAGGGGCAGCAATACAGCATTTATGGCATAGTGTTTTGAGACGTGTTTCTCAACCTTTTTATCATTATTGCATTCCTACAGAGACATTTTAGAAATTTGCCCCTATATTGACCTCCCATGAAATCTTAAGACAAGAGGTACATTATATATGTATTTGCTTATGTACTGTATGTATGTCCATGCTTTATACATAAAGAGTAGGATGTATATATTGCTCCCATGGATGGAGCTGACATCACCCTGTTGAGAATGCATGATCTAGAACAGGGGTTGGAATCATTTTTCTGCCAAGGGCCATTTGGATATTTACAACATTCACTTAAAATAATTCACTTAATATAAATGTGTGTTGCTATGAGAAAAAAAAAACTCCTAGATTTACTGAATTTCAAGTCCACCTGCGGTTGCCTTGGCAGGGCCAGACCAAATGATTTCACGTTAGACAGCCCACAGGCCAGACGTTCCCCATCCCTGGTCTAGAAGATGTGGGGTGCAGCAAGGGAATATCCAAACCAGGTTTTCTGTGTAGTAATAATGGCAGTATATCTTATTCCCTAGTGTCTCTTGTCCCCTACCCATTCTCATAGCCTGGATCTTAATTCATCTGTGACTTACCTGATATTTTTCCAACAAGGTCCTATCTTAGTTTGGATTTGCCTGGAAACAGACCCTGGACAAGGATTTAAATTCCAGTAGTTTGTTTGGGAGGTGATCCCAACAAAAACCAGCAGGAGAGTGGGAGAGTGAAACAGGGAGGAGAAGAAATCCAAACAATGGATGCATTTCTAAGCCAATTACCACCATGGGCAACAAGAGCTCAAGCCCATGGAGGTGCTATAGGAAAGAGAGTAAGGCACGCACCGATATCATCCCAGCCAAGGGACAAGGCAGCTGGAGAGTTTGTACACTAATTCCCACCAGTCACTGGCTGAGTGCTGCTGCCAAGGGGCTACGTCATTGCCTTCCTGGTCTGCTGTGCATGAGCAGAGCAGCTCTGGAGACCAGAGGAAGTTGTCAGGTGATGAGATGTAAATGCTGGCAGCCAGAAGTCTGGCGTGTGTATACTGAAGTGAAAAGGGTCAGAGGGACACGGTTAGGACACTGACATTGAGAGGCAGATGAAAGCGTAAATCATGGACTTTAACCAAGTATTTATATGACTCCATCAAAAGAATGGGCTGAGGTCGCTGGAAAACAAAGGCAGGGTTTGATCTAAGGTTAGTGAATTACATTATCAGTTGAATTCATATAATCATGATGTCTCTTTTGTATGTATGAGAAGATTTAGAGACCTCCAGTTTTCCCAACCCTCAACCCACTCTTAGCCTCCCCACCTCTTGCCTTCCTTGACATTCTCTTCTTCTTGTCTAATTAGGCTCTTCGTGTCTGACCTAAAGACACTGCTACCTTCTCCCAGAGGCCATTAGTTACCTTGGGAGAGGGAGCAGATTCTCTTCGTTCTCTATCCACCCCCTCCCACCACCACTCATACACAATGATCCCAGATATCCTCAGAACCATAACTAAAGTCAGAGCCCAGCATTTCCTGGGGGAAAGGGAGATTTACAAAGTCAAACCCAGTAGAATATTTACCCACTGAAATACTTACAGGACTTTACTCAAGTATATGGGCAAAGATCTGGGAATGCATGAAGAAAGGGATCCTGAGGCTATTGATCGAGGAGAAACACACATCAGGATAAATATGGGAACACTCACCAATGATTCTGAATCTAGTGATGCTAGCTCAGAGTGGTCCTGATAGTTCATTTGCTGGCTAAGGAAGAAATGGGTTCAACTGGAAGTATAGTCTAGGGAAAGTTGAGGTGCCAGAAACGGTGAGGTTCAATAGAAGAAAATAATTCAGAGACATTGAGAGATAGGAAGGTGGCTGTAGATATGATGGTGGGCACTCCATCATATAGATGATCTCATCATTAAGGCCTGAAATATACACTGGTGAGGGAACACCAGCATCTCTGGAAAGCAGCACAGCGCCTATTCTCTGTGGGCTGGGGATACTGGTAGAAGATGCTGCCATTGAAAAGGGCTCCTTGATTGTGATGAACATGATAAAGTCCCAAAGTGGCAAAGGACAAGTAGTTACACTTATGCCGTCAGATATAAATGGGTGTGGTTTCACCAGTAGTCATTTAGGGCTCATCAGAATACATTGACCTGCAGGACCGTAGGTTGTGGTAATTTAATCACGGGTTTCCTCGCCCAGCTTGATGTACGTAACTGAAAAAATCCCAGGTCTGATGAGTCAAGGCTGCCACTGTACCAGAAAGTTAGGGCCATTTCTAAATCCCAGTCAGTTTACAGATCCACATCCCCTTTTGAAGGAAAAGAGAATGGTTAAGGAATCACTTCCTACTAATATTACAAGTGTGTTCTGTGACTTTTCCTCCTAGCCGTCCCCAAATATATTTATGTCTATTTATATGGGTTGCTATACTGAGGAAAGGAAAACTCCCAAACTTTTCAGCAGTATTTAGACACTAGCTTCAAGCCAACAATACTGTAAAAGCAGGAGACTAGTAGAGATCAGGTGATTAATAAAATTTTGGAGTGTGTGTGTTTGGCTCGCTTTTTTTTTGCCAAGGGGAAATATAATAAACATGGAGAAAAGTGCAAAAATCATGGTGAATTTTGTTCATGTAACAACACCTATTCTCTCCTTCTATCACTGAGTTCCTTGCCCACCTGTATCTCATTGTCTCAAACTCTCCATTTTCTCTCCCATCCCAGGGTCTTTGAACTTGCTATTCCTTGGTCTGAACATTCTCCCACTGCTTCCCATTTCTTCACATAATTAATTCCTCCTTATCCTCCCAATCTCAGCTCCAAGCAGGGTCACTTCCTTAGTGACCCATTCCCCTGGAATCTAGGCATCAAGGTGCGCTTCCTTTGGTTCATCATTGGACAGCGCTGCTTTCCTTCAAAGCTCTTTCCTCAGTTTGGTGCTGTGCATTCGTGTGGACACCCGATTAGTTTCTGGGTCTTCCACTACAGACAAGCTCCTCAGAGCTTGAGCTTGCATGTTTTTCTTCATTCCTGTATTCCTGGCTCCTAAGTACAATGCCTGACATGGTGGGCACTCCATAAATATTTTTCAGATGAATGAATAGGTAAATGAATCACATGGTTGTTTGTTTGTTTCTTTTTAAGAAGTGCTGTGAGAATGAAAATTTGGCATACATGGACCAATATTTTTCAGGATCTTTTGTATGGCAGCACTTTCTTCTGGTAACTGTGAGCAGAGGCAGGAAAAAAAATCCTCCTCAGCACACAAGGGTCACAGCAAGTCATAAAAAGGGAAAATCAAGCCATCCACCATCTTGCTGTTCTTTGTTTCAGCATCCCTTGTACTTGCAGGCCTGGGAGCTATGGGAGGGTTTGTGGGCTGACAGACTGGATTTTAATTGGTCTACGAAACTCGAATAAAGCTTGCAAGTCTTTAATTTCGCCATACTTCCCTTTTTAACAAACTTCAAGGAAATAACTCACCCTGAACAGCAGTGTACTGCCAACGAGCCACCAAATAAGAAAGGCACATGTTTCCTGACTGTGGGTGAACGAACCACAACACTAACTTAAAAGGCTTTTTTACTAGCAGAAAGGATGCTAAGGAGGTTTTCTTTCGCACTATGTTCCTAATGAAAACATTTAGTGCCACCTGCTGGCAAAATTCATGCTGACTTCTTAGCATTCCTGGAGTTTAACTGTCTCAAATGAGATATAAAAAACCCAGATACAACTAATTGGTAAAGAGTATAGAGCATTTAAATTTCTTATTTTTTATTGAAAAAATCCCCTTTGAGATACTCTGCCACTTGAGGCAATTTATGTTTCTGTACAGGTGTCTTTCAGCGAACACTTTCTTTAAAGTAAAATGTTTTATGATTGATCATTTTTGAGCTTCAAGAAGGACAACTGAGAGAAGGAGAAGGAATTGCCCAGACATTCTTAGGCCCCTTTCATCTCTAACATTCCAGGATTCTAAGAAGGTTCAAAAATGTCTCTGATGCAAACGTTTGGCCCACGCAAACTTACCCAGTTGGTCACCTTTCACTTTGAGAAAAGTCTCACATTTCACATCTTTAGGTAAAACGTAAGTAGACCCAGTTAGTTCCTCTGATGTTTTTCAAACTGGGATTGTACTTCTTAACCTGCCATTCATTCCTGAGTATGGGGAAAACTAGAGGAGAGATATTTAATGACTGAAAAAGTTCATGCTATAATACCAATTTTAACTAGCTGACATACACAAATTATGTTTCAGTGTAAGTCACCCCTTATAAATCAACTGTGTTTAAAGATCTACATATAAGCAAGCCATGTGTATGAAGAGCAAGGAGAAAAATTAATTTCCCTGGAAATGAGTAGGTTGGTTAGCCTCGTACTCCAGAGGAACATTTACAGGAAAGGTGTTAGGTAGTGTGCTGGCCCCACTTGTGCTGATTGTAGGAAATTTGGTTCTAAGTATCAGCCAGAGAAGAAATACATCTATAAGACTCAGCAAAGTGGTAGTCTTGGTAGTCTCTGAAAGATCTCTTAGTTCAAGCCCCTCTAAGTGGAGGCACCAAGAGTTTAGGTAACTGTTCCATAGGCTGTTATCGAGTTAGAGCAGAGCCAGAGAGAAATAGACGACAGATAGATGATAGATAGATAGATAGATAGATAGATAGATAGATAGATAGATAGACAGATGATACCACTTTCCGATTCTCTCTCACCATCATGCTTGCTGTAACCAATGTCCTCCTGCAGGGTGATGCAAAGTACAAAGGTGATGGGAGTTGTGGCAAAAGCCACTCTGAGTATATGTAATATACATTACTCAGACCGGATGTCTTTCTCCTTTAAAGAAATAAATAAAGCCCTTAATGTAACATAAAGGGATAAGGGATAAGGGAGAAAACAATAACTCAGCTAAGCAGATGGCATGGAGCAAAGCAAATACTGATGCCCATGCCATTGAGCATCTACTTGATGCCCAGGTACTCTGCACACACTATCTTCAAATCTCATGGGCATTTGGATGCAATGTAGCAGAAATATGACCATTTCAAAGGTGACAGACCAATAATGTTCAGAAGGGTACATTGCCCATCACTGTGCAGTAGTAAAGGGAAGAAGCACACATGAAACCAGGACCCCCTGACTCTAAACCTCATTACCGGTCACTTCACTAGGCTTCTTTCTCTGCACCTACAACGAAACCCATTCTTACGGACAGGAAAAGGGACAGAGACCGCTTAAGTGTGCTCTACTTCAAGAACCTAAGGAGATGCTGTTTCTAATAAACCAAATTAATGCACAGAGCTACTCTAGGCGGTGTCACTTGGTTAGACGTTGAGCTCAGCATTTGCCTTTAAAATGTGAATTATTAGCTCAGGGTAAAGACTTCATCAAACATGAGTCATGCAGCCTTGCAGACCTGTTTGTTTTTAACCAAATGGAGGGTGTGTGTTTCACCAGCAAAGCATGTCACAGAGGATGTGAACATATACACTCATCTGCCTATTACAGCTGCCCCAGGCATCTCTCGCCTGACAGAATAGGGTCTGTTTCCAACCCCACACATCCTTAAGGAATGCGATCTTTGCAGAGATCAAGGACAGGAAATTATCTTGAAAAAAATTACTTGATGTCATTCTTTGAATGTTCTGCTGTCAGCTCCCCAAACTGTCAGGAATGAGGTCATGAGTGTCTCCTTCAGCTGCACAAACAGGCTACCAAAGGATTCCAAGAAAGAAAAAAAAATCTGTAATCACGGACATCACATTTGGACCAAATATGGCAGCACCGGTAGGCAGCTGCCTGGGATTGTGATTCAGACACATTTGAGATCAAACTCTACAGTTGCCCTTCTCCAGGGGTAGGATATTGAACAGTCATCTAATGCCTCCGTGTTTCCATCTGCTTGGTGGGCCTCAGAGCATGATATAAATAGCCAGTCCTTGACAAAAGCTGCTTCTCATTCTTTATTTCTCCCACCCCCATGATGTGGTTAGAGATCCCCAGTGCCCACCTGAAACAAAAACTGTGGCCCATGCAAAGGGCTCACCAGCCTAGCTTCCCTGCCATTAAGGTCACACTGATGCTAAAATGGAGCAAATCTTGAATTTAGTATAAAACTTTTTGCATCAGATTCTCACAGGGGTCCATTTTGACCTAAACATTTAAGAATAAGTATTATTGCCGAAGCCGGTTTTGCTCAGTGGATGGAGCGTCGGCCTGCGGACTGAGGGGTCCCAGGTTCGATTCCGGTCAGGGGCATGTATCTTGGTTGCGGGCACGTCTCCAGTGGGAGATGTGCGGGAGGCAGCTGATAGATGTTTCTCTCTCATTGATGTTTCTGACTCTCTATCTCTCTTCCTTCCTCTCTGTAAAAAATCAATAAAATATATTTTAAAAAAAAAGAATAAGTATTATAAATTCTTCTACCTCACAGCTCCCAGAAGCTCCCTCTTCACCACTTCAGTTCAAGGCCTCACTGTCCTGCTCCAAAGACTGCAGCACCTCCTCACTGTCTCCCATCTTCCATCTGCCCCCACCCGCCATTCTCCACACTGTTGCCAGAGTGAGCTCTTTGACATGTCACTCAAAGAAAATGGATATTATTAGTTGTCTCCCAGCATCACTCCCCTGTCTCCTCTCAAAACAGCTGGATTTTATTCAGAATCCATAACTCTCTCCTTTGCCTGTTCCTAGAGGAAAGCTGTCCTAGCTCCCAGCTTCTTGCCTAAGAGTCAGTCCATTTGCCTTACCAGGAGTTGGTTTAGCAGTGGTCCACATCTTAATTCTGATCAATGGTATGTGAAGAACGTTTTCAGCTACTTTGGAGGAAAAATGTTCTTCATCATTCTTACCTGTAGATCATGAAACATGTATAACTATGTCATAAACCATCCAAATGCCTTATTCATTGACATGTTTTGGTCCCTATTGAGACTGTAAGTTCATAAGTAGACTTTTTTTTTTGGCTACTTTTTATCCCATTCTTAATTCAATACCTGGCATATAATAGGCCCTCAAATAATATTTGTTGAATTAATAAACAAATAATGTTATAAACTATCTAAAGTGGTGAATTTTCCCAATGTGCTTCCTAATAGACAAAGAGACAAAGATCCTATCTCACAAAGAATATCCATGTAGTGATTATGTTAGGTTATCGATTCTCATCTGTTATAGATGTCTTTTTTTCCAAATCATATAGCAAGGCCAGATTTCAACCTTTTCCCTAATTAGGAAATGGTTTCTAAGTGACACAAGAACACTTTTCTGCATGATGTTATAATCACAACCAATCAAGGTTTTAGGACACCAAAGACAAAGACTTTCAAAGCCCTGTCCTCTCAACACAGACAATACCGTGTACTGGCATGAACCATCAAAATCAATGAAACAGGTAGTCCAGAAGGGATCCTAGTATCACCTGGACATGAATAGATCAGATATAAGGTTTACTCCCCTAATCACCAAAAACATTAAATTAAAAATCCTGTCTATCCCTATACTGTGCAGAAGACCAATTAGCAGCGGGATACAGACCACTATGGTATCATTTGCAATTAAGAGCAGTAACTTAGCTTCTGTTCCTGTAATTACAACTTGCCCTGTGTGGACAGACAGATCCCTCATTGTGTTTGGAACAATCACAGCATTCCAAACACAAAGCAAGCCAAAGCAGCATACCCCAGGCCTGGCCCTTTCAACAATCTATCGCTCAACAGCTCCGGCAGCAGCCGGCTGGAGGACCCAGTTTCCTGCCATTGTTAGTATGTTGTGCCTGGAATTCCATCCAAATGCATTTAACCCCTTTACTAAACAGCAGTGCATATTTCCCTGATTAGTATATTCCTTTGTTTAGATGGGAAGTGGCAGGATTGGGGGAGGTGAAGGGAGAAAGACAAGTAAAAGAACAAAGAAAAAAACACCTTCATTCTATTTATGCTATAATGCTAACAACCTGGAATTCTGGCTTCATCTAAAAGTGTAATAAAAATGACTGCCTATACATAAAGACACATATGTCTATCAAAAATCCCATGTTATAGTTTATGTAACTGGACACATGGCTTCATTACTAAGCAGTTATTGCTATGGGGACTTTGTTTATTACAAACAGGACATAGACAATTATAAACAACTAAAGGCCCAGTGCACAAATTTGTGCATGGGTGGGGTCCCTCAGGGTGGCCTGCCGAGATCGGCCCCAGCTTGCACCCCCAGCCTCGCAGCCCTGCAGCCCCGCCTGGCACCCTGCCTTGGCCTGGCACTGCCCCCTCACCTGCTCTACCATCCCGCCTGCAGGGCGATCGATCAGGCTGGGTTCCCTGCCCAGCTTCCTCAGCTCCTGGGAGCCGGGAAGAAGCCCCGCCCCCCACTGCCACCACTGGTGGCCATCTGCAGGGCGATTAGGCCCCCGCTGGCACTCACCTTGGCCTGGCACTGCCCACTCACCTGCTCCACCATCCTGCCATGGTCCAGCTCTCGTCGGGGCTCATCAAGGCCAGCAGAGCCTCCACTGCTGCCCCTGTTGCTGATGCCTACCATGGTCCACACCGCCCCCTGGTGGTCAGTGCACGTCATAGCGAGCAGTTGAACTCCTGGTTGAACTACTGCCCAAAGGGACAATTTGCATTTTAGGCTTTTATTATAGAGGATAATCTCTTGTGATTGTCCTTATCTACACAGGTTCTGATCTTTAAAGACATTATTTCTTCTCTTGGTGACACTGAATGGGTACCTTTTGATATTAGATAACCAGGGTAGTTCCTAGACGTGCAAGACTACCAGGGCCCTTCTCCACACACTTTCTGGCATCACACTCTATTCTTCTGCAGTTTTCTTTAATTTTACTGCTTCTATCCATTTTTACTGCCCTTCATCTCAAGCTGAAACTACCTCATATACATCAATCCACAGATGTTCTATAGCAAATATTTCATAACCACATATATATTAAAGTCTATTTATAAATGACTCAAAGGCAGAGAAAAAATTTATCATTTAAAAAACTATGAAGTTATCAAAATTTTAAATGTATCTGCTTTAAAAGACATCATCAGGGAATTAAAAAGACAAACCAAAGAGTGGGAGAAAAGTTTTGCATATCATATATATTATAAGGGTCTTGTTTCTACAATACATAGGACAATATTACAACTCAAGACAACCCAATTAAAAGTAGGCAAGAATCTGAATAGACATTTCTCCAAAGAAGACACACAAATGGCCAACAAGCACACATAAAGATGCTCAGCATTGCTAGCCATCAGAGAAATGCAAATCCAAAACACAGTGTGATACCCCTGCACATCCACTAGGATGGCTATAATAAAAAAGACAGATAATAACAAGTGTTGATAAGAATGTGGAGAAGTGGGAACCCTCATACATTGCTTATTGAAATGTAAAATGGTACAGCTGCTTTGGAATATAGTCTGGCAGTTCCTGAAGCAGTTAAACATAGACTTACCATATGGTTCAACAATTCTACTCCCAGAATTGTATATACCCAAGAGAAATGAAAACATTTGTCCACACAAAAACTCTTGCACATGAATATGTATAGCAGCATTATTCATAATAGTCAAAAAAGGAGAAACAATTCAATGTCCAACAACTGATGAATGGATAAGTAAAATATGATATAGCCATACAATGGAATATTATTCAGCATAAAAAAATAAATGAAGTATAGTTATGCACTGCAAAATGGCATTTGGGTCAATGATGGACCACATTCATGGCAGTTATATACCATCTAGCCTAGGTGTACAGTAGGCTACACCATCTAGATTTGTGTAAATACACTCTATAATATTTACACAGCCACAAAATTCCTAACAACACATTTCTCAGAACATATCCCCATTACTAAGCAGCACATAACTGTACAGAAACATGCTACAACATGGATGAAAGCTTGAAAGAAGCCAGTCAATATTTTCTTACTGTTTTATGAAATTCCCAAAATTGACAAACCATGGCAACAAAAAGTAGATTAGTGGTTTTCTAGGGCTGAGGGAACAAAGTATTTGAGTGGAAATGCAACAAAAATCAAGAAATAGCCAATGGGGGTACTTGGGGCTGAGAGCTAAGGGGTGCAGGGTTTCTTTTTTACTGTAATGAAAATGTTCTAAAATTGGTTGTGGTGATGAATGCACACCTCTGTGAACATATTAGAGGCCATTGATAGGTAAACTTAAATGAGTAAATTGTATGTTATGTGAATATCTCAACAAAACTTCTTTTTCAAAAATTGTAAGGTTAATTAAATACTCATAATTTGCTGGAAAATTTCATTAAAAGAACATAGGACTTAAACTCACAATCTTTGAAGTCGTGTCCTAATGTTGACCCTGCTCTAAACAGCAAAGTAACCAGGGTAAGTCTCTTGAGTCTCTGACCTCTGTGTCCTCACCTACAAATGAGGAGGGTACACAGATGTTCTCTGAGGACCTTCCTACCCCTAATTCTTTCAGATAACAGTGACTTCCTGAACAACTGTGCTGGTAAAATTGTCTGACTGTTCTTTGAACTCTATGAAGTTTTCATATTTTTTTTTCTTTCATTTTTAAAATTCTACCACAAACTCCCTTGGGTAGTTAAAATAATAAGTTAATTGTGTTTGATTTCAATGAAAGGGACGTGTTTTCGAATTAGCAGGATCTGTTTATTTGCTGATAACAGCCTATTTCTGTGTAATGGGTTGGGGGGTTGACTAATGAAATCTGCCCATTTAGAACCAGGTTCTGGGAGGTGCCCAACTGAGGGCCCGGGTAGCCCTTCCTACTCACTCTAAATAGAAACCATCAGTCCTCCTGTCCCACCAGTGCCAATGGTTATTTCTCAATGTCCTTCCTGCATGATTTTGAGTCTCTTAGGTGGCTAGCCCAGCACCACATAGACCTACAGATTAATCCTGGCCTATGGGTGAATTATCTCAGGGCCTAACTTATTTTTTGAACATCAGTTTTGTTTGTGATAGTCTTAACTTTTTTTGGCTTAGTGGTAGTAAGGATAGGTGCTATCTCCACCAAGCTGCCACATAAATCACTGGCCAGACGCCTGCTTAACACAATGTAATTCAGCTGACACTGGCCCCAGAGAGTGGGGGACAAGGTCACTGATCTCCCAAGTCCTCATGCTGCATTGATGTAGCAACTGCTTATTTTCTCTCCTCCCCATGCCCAGCCCCTTGGCACTGTTCCAAAGATCCTCCTTTCCCCATCAAAACAAATATGTATGCTTTTAAACTATAACTTCAATTCAAATCCTATCTTCTCAAATTCTATCTTCTTGTCTATATACACTGATATCCTCTTTCTCTAAACTCCATTATAATAATGATCATGAGCATAAAATGTACAGAATGGGTCACTAGTTAATTAATCTCTGTGAAATCAGCATCTAAAACCAGTTGTTGAGGTCAGAATGTTTCTCTGCTATCCCCCTAAGTACCTAGAACAGTCTCAACAGACATTCAATAAGCATTCTTTATTGGCTTTGCTAAAAACTAAACTCAGAGAACATCTATAAAGATGTGGTCAACACCAATATTATGAGACAGGTAAAATGCTGACAGTTCTCAGATTTCTGAAAATGGAGGTAGAAAATTTCTGGAAATATTTTGGTGATGCCAATTAGAATTTTTCTCAAAGTACATTTGAGTGTTTCTGTGAATAATGAAGTCATCACGTTCTCTAACTTATCTACTGGGGGTGGGGAGAGGTACCATGCTTCTGCCCAACATTTCCATTCATTCTGTCCAGAAATAAGGTCTTCATCTGTCCGTGCCCCCCTCTCTCCGGTGCTTTAGAGCAGATCTTCATGTACACTCTGAAGACCTCCTCTAAGCTTTCTTCTTAGACTTGTCTTGTTATCCCTTCTATGTCTCACCAAACCCTCTCATATAGTATTCTTTTTTTCCTCACACTATTTTTTGGAGTAGTAAAAATGTTCAGAATCCATGTAGGTAAATTCTACATTATAGATACAATCCTCTGAAAATTAGGATTATTGCAAATTACTTCATTCAATTTGGTCATGGGCAACTTTTAGAGTTTGGTTTAGTTTGGTAGATCACAGTAGCTTTTAAGAACATTTGAGTGGTCAATACTTAGCTTTCCTCTGCAACCTTGTTAGCAAGTCATAATGAAAGCAAGTCTCAGGCCAAACTTTCATACACATACAGACATCTATTTGACACACATTTATTAATAAAGCAGGCTCAGAACAATTTACCAACTGGTTCTCTAAATGTGATAAAGTCCCAGCTCTCTGACACTTTAGATGCTCCAAACATGCCCTGTAAAATGTTTGCTCAGCAGACACAGCAATACTCTTGGGCTATCTCATTACTTAAACCAGTGATTGGACATGGGACCAACTGGGGCTCAAGTTAAGAAAATATCCCCAAACAGGACAGGTCCATAGTTGAGTGGATTTATAGACCCTGTTCATTCAGAGAAAAAGCACTTGTAAGCTTTATTTCCACATCTTAAATCCCTTTATTTTCACCAATGAGAGCTAACTAACAAGACACTACTTTCATCAATGAAACCATGCTGTTGATACCTAATGTAATAAAAGCAAAGCAATGGTAGTTGAATAAGGAGGCCTTGTAAAAGATGTGTCTGGCCTTTCTGATATAACCCTGGCTGGTCACCTCCTTACTAGATATTCTTGATTAGCACCTGGAGTTGACCTAAGCTAAAGTTACACGCTCTTTTTACTCAACTGTTTCTAGGTAACATGTAGGCATCACAACAAGACTGAGAGTTAACATTTTATAAATTAAACCTCTTTGAAAAAATAATGTGCATCATTTTGTAAAGAATTAGCCCACCCCATATTTATCTTTTAAGTGATTTTTAATGATCTAATTTTCATTTCTTTTTCATTTTAAAAGTGAATATTTAATTCAACATTACAATCATATTTTAACAATATTAAAATCAGAAGCATATTGTTAGGGTCACCAGAGGAGGTAAACACGAGGCCGAAAGTGGTAAAGAATTATAAATTTATTAGGTCATCTGGAAACCCAGATGGGCTGAGCCCCAAAATGGAGACAGCACCCGGGGTGGGGAACTCTCTGGGCAGGTCAGATCCTGAAAAAGTCCAGGGGGAAATGGTGTTAGCAAGTGGAATGTGGTCTAAGCAAAAGGGAATGCCGGTTGTGAAGTGGTCTAAAGGTCAGTTCCCAGGGGAGAGGGCATTGATTCAATTATTTGATCAGACCTAACACATATGAGTGGCTTAAAAATGTACATTAATTTTAGTTTCCTTTGGAGGGGGTTTTTTGATTACTAGTTCTCTACAACAAAATGATGCTAGGAAAATGTCATTAGAAGACAGAAATTCTCTCTGAATGTGTCTAAAATGCTTTAAGGGGATTAAAGGTTTTAAAGACACAAATCAAATATTAGTGATATCTCATTTGAATCCTAAAAGTTTGACATAATAAACTTTACATTTTTATAGAAAGATGGCCAACAAATTAAGCATTGTCTAGAGACTGGCATCCCAGATCATCCTGAGTATTACATGAGCACCTGGCTGTGGTGCATCCACTACTATCTTCATTGTTCTAGATTCTTCCTAGTTTCCATCTGGGCAGCTCTAAGGGCACTATGAGAAAAACAGATGCAGAGATGGATGTCCATTTCTCCTCCTGTCCCTCTCACCTCTGCTCCCTGTCCCTCCCTCTTGCCCCTCCTCTATCCTTCCCTCCCCACCTTGCCCTCTCCTCTCCTTGCCCTCTCCCTTCCCTTGCCCTGGGGTGATCTGCGTGTGGGTTCAGTCCACCAAATGCTTTGGATTTTTTCTCCTTCTGCTGTCTGAAATCTGAGATTCATAACCAGCTCTGGGAGATTTGAATCTGGAGACTGAGATACTCCCTGGTTTCTTGTTTTGCTCTAAATCTAGTTTTCTTAAAATTGGTTTACAGATGACAAAATGCCTATACTGTCCAAGGCAGGCCTTCTGGCATATGGAGGGCCTCCTGGATAAGTAATGAAGATGGAAGGTGTGCATCCACCTAGCGGCATAGCCTACTGCCTGAGGAAAGGCCCTTTAAGCAATGCTGGGAGCAGAGGGACTATGACTCCACAGTCTGGACCCATTTCACCTGTGGGACCCAATCTCTTAGCAAAAGGGCTGTGCTTGGCGAATTTTTTCCCATACCACTCCAGTTACACACTGAAAAGACAGAAGGTCTTAAACTTTTGTGGTTCGAGCACTTTAAGAATGCAGTGGAATCCCTTCAATAAAAATGCACATACGCACATGCAAAACATAACCCTTAAATAGCATTTCAAAGAGTTTACAGATCCCGTAATTACCCCAACTACCACCAGTTTCATCCTTCAATTTTCCAGGAATCCACTGAGGTGATCAATAGACCACCTCTGACATTATGACATCAGGAAAACCAGTTCACCAAGTTTCATCTCTGAAAATCTGCTCTCACAGTACTCCGTCGCACTCCATCGCAGTACTCTGAGGAGGAAGCGAAATATGGATCATGGAAGCACATTGGAATTGTGGATTACTGTGTAAATACGCAGTGATCTGTTAGTGAAATTAACCCCAAATCAGGACAGCCTTCCTTCTGTGCCTTTCTTGGACCCTACAATGTTACCTGATACTGAGTCTGCTCATAATCTTCTGTGTTTTATCAGAACCAGACAAGCAACACTTTCCAAAAACTACTCTCTGCAATGATGGAAAATCAGTAAACCTTTCCCCTCTTGAAACATTGCCCCTTGCTTCTAACCTCTCAATTTTTCTCCCCTACCCATCCTGACTCAGAACTGTCATAGGGCTCCGAGTCCCTGAACTGCTGAATTAATTCACACTGAAGCCAGTGACTTAATGTGGTGTTTATCTCCAGCAGTATTTCTCATTTTAAAAGGATGCTTCACTGTTAGGGCTGCAGTCGATGCTAAAGAATGAATCTCTAATATTGGAATTCCAATAACAATTGCCCTGGTCTGAAGCTATTTTTTTAAGGAAAATCCTCAAGTCAATCATGTAAGTTATCACATATTTCTTATATGTCAGAAGACTAAGTTTGCCACTTGCTTGACATTTTTAGAGATGAGAAGATTCTCCCATATTCAGGAGGTATTTTGAAAGAAATAGCGATGAATTCTGCCTCCTCTTGCTATAAAGAGAACAACTTTTCTCTAAAAAGAAGGGGAGTGGAGGGTCTGTTTCAATACCTGTACTGTCAGTACCCAAGTTGAATGACATTGGTTATCCCAAGGGCTTCTACTTCCATTAGTCCTGACCACCCGAGCTCATGTTCTGGCAAGGTGTATGAGGATCACCAAGGGATCACTTTGGGATAGAAGACCTACCCCTTACCCCATCTTTTAACTGAGAAGCACATAAAGACTCAAATCCATTTACCTGCTCCCACCTGACTCTTTCCCACTTATTCCCCCACCCGCCTAACACACACCAGAGCAAATCTAGGTCCAGACCCCTCTGTTACAGCTCTTGCCTCACCCAGTTATCTAGGCTGACTTCTAATAACCTGACCTTTGCCATTCTTGCTCCCCTGTGACATTTTCCCCATCCATGACGTCTCCCTGCCCAGGATCCTGCTTGCCTAATCAAGTCTTGGCTTGAATCAGTTGAAAGCCTTTAGATCCAACTATGTCCGCTGACAAGTCTGAGCCCACCCCAGTCCTGCAGGAGGAGCAGGGCCTCCTGCTCATGTTGCCCAATTCTCTAAACCTACAGCCAATTTCTCACCACAAACTGACACTCCAAAGGAGAAACTTATAAGTTCATACACTATTCTAGAAGCCAGTGATAATGGTGGAAAAGTCTCTGAAACAACCATGTCTTTAAAAATCACACACCGGAGTCTACATTAATTTCATTTTTCATGTAATTCATGTATGAATCCCAGACCCTGTATTTCTTATCTACCTTCTTTTTCTATTTTCCCTTGCTTCCTGTCCAAATTTTAATGGTTTAGCTGGAGCAAAGGCCATATTTGCTACTCCTGTTTATATGAACACTTAGGTTCTGTTAAAGTATTTGCCTCCTAAATTCCCAATGATAGACAGTTGTCCTAGCTCATTGCTATTGTTTTTTAAGTATCTTGGCAGGGAGAGAATTGGCCTGTATTTCAAAGAATCCCTTTTCTATTAAAAAGTTCTTGTATCACCACACATTAACACTTACAATGTGCACTCAGGTAGTGGAGCCACCAGGACCTGCTTAACAACAAAAAAAAGACAACTCTATTTTTCTCTCAAAGCCTACTAATTAGCTCAGTGACCTGGGGCTTAACCTCTCCAGGCCTTGGTTTCCTCGTTTGTAAATGAGGGGATTTGTTTGATGTCCAAAGTTTCTTCTTGCCCTGACTTTCTACAATTCTATCAAAACAGGTCACAGCAAAAGAAATTCTAATTTTACTCTGAGCACAGGGATTTTCAGGAGATTAGGAATCTGCAAATAGAGTTTAAGATGTCATCAATCTCCCTTTGCTAACAAAATGCATTTCCATTTGCTCCCACTGTACTCTTTCACCGAGTACGTAATTGGAAGTGTTCTCGAGGGGTAAGGATTTGATGGGCTTCTATGAGAGCAGGGTTCATTCTCTTGCCTTCAGATTCCAAAGTTAAAGAACTATTGAAGCCAACTTCTCTCACCGCCAGGGATCCAGCAGTAGCCATCTAAATTGGGTACATCTCAATGTCAAATAAAATGAATACAAACACATTTTCATAGATGGAACACAGACAAGAAGGACTCTTCGCTCAGCTCTTTTAATTGTTGTTTGTTTCATCAACAAGGTAAGGTTTCCCCTTCTGGAATAAAAAAAAAAGTACATAAAATTTATGGTCTGTAGCAGCTACCTTTGACATGCATCCACCCAATCATTATTTCATTGAGTCAGGTTCCCCTGGTCCCTTAAGTTGTTGAGTTGAGAGTGTGCGGGGATAAAGGGTGAGGAAACAGAGTTGCCTGTCATCTGATGATTTCTCCTAGCTGGGTTCTTAGTTGATTAACACAGCTAAAACTGTCACTTTGCTTCCACAGCCCCTAACTTCCAAGCACAGTTCTGAAATACCTCTTCATAGAAAAGAGCAACTCAGTAAGAATGCCCCTGATCATTTTAACAACATCATGAGTCTAATAAATGCCAAGGGATGAGTTATAAAGTAGTTAGCTGCAGAAACTTGGCCTGCTGCCTGGACGTTATTCGGTCTTTTCTCTTCTTATTCCCTGGACACTGTCTCTGTCACTTGACTGTTCCTTTGGGTTCTTATTCAAACCCATGGGCTGTGTTTCTATGTACACAAAGTAAATGAAGATCTAGGTTGTCCATTTCATGCAACACTCAGAAGAAATGGCCCCTCTTAGCCCTGCCCTCGTACAGAGCTACAGTCACATGGGAATATTTTTGGCTCACAATTCAGTCCTCAACCTCCACTTTCTCACTTATCTCTTTTCTAATGAAAAACAGTCTGGAGGGGAGAAAACTAGCTGCATCTTCATTTTGTTTATTGTTTTCTGTGAACAAAAAATATAGTTTTTCATTTTTCCCCATTAAGCACATGGTTGGGTAGGGGGAATGTAGTGGAAAATGTTATATCATGCCCTGGCCAGGTGACTCAGTTGGTTGGAGCATCATCCTATACACCAAAAAGGTTGTGGGTTCAATTCCAGGTCAGGGAACATACCTAGGTTTCCCGTTTGATCCCCAGTTCAGGGAGGCAATTGATTGATTGATGTTTCTCTCTCACATCGATGTTTCTCCACCCCATCCCCCCATCCACACTCCCCCACACACACACACTTTCTCTCTCTCTGAAATCAATAAACATATCCTTGGTTGAGGATTTTTTAAAAAGAAAGAAAGAAAAGGCTGTTTAATGCTCAAGATTTCATATATTAAAAATATTTGCTGTTAGAATTTAGAATTCTCTCTTTCAACTATGAGTTCAAAGGGGTTAGGAAAAATTAACTTCCAATTATTTGGTTTATAAAGGTCTAGAGAAATAGTCCACATGGGGTAAAATAAGGACAGGTAAAGAGAAAAATGAAAGCTTCCACTACTAGAAAGAGGAAAAGGACCCTGGGACAAACCAAGTGGCAAGAGCATCTCAAAAGAAAAGCATTCCCAGGGAGCCAAAGGCACATGCGCACGCGCGCACACACACACACACACACACACACACACACACACATTCACATGTATATATGAACCCAACGGAATGGTGCAACCATGCTCATGGGCTCCTTTTGTTCTTTGTTCATGATAGTTTCTAAATTCCACTGCAGAAGGAAAGTTCAGTAAAGTTAAAACATGCTTCTATACTTTTTTTAAACATAGAAATCTCCGACTATCTCTTTTGACATCCTACCAGAAATGACTTTTCACTTATACAACATATGTGTTTTCTGTTTGTGAACATTGGTAATAGTCTAGGCCAGGGGTGGGCAACCTTTTTGTGAGTGCGTGCCAAAACCAGCAAAATCTCTGACTCAAAATTCTTCTGCGTGCCAACCCTAATTTTTTGAGAACATGTTATGCCTACTTGATATCTCTTAAGGTGTATGTATGTGAAGAACCTTGAAGAAATAATAAAATTCATTAGAGAGACAAAAACATAGTATATGATGATGAAAAATACATTTTATTTTTTAATGTATACATGTACACTGATAGTCTGACAGAAAACTTTATGACTCCGTTTGATATTATCAGTGGGACTTTTGCTGCTGCATCACTGATGACAGAGATTTTACATCAGGTTTATATTTCATGGCCTTCAGAGATGTGCAGGAGCTACTACTTTCATCCGTCAGGCTACTCCTATTACGAGACTTAACAAAATTCATCACTGAAAACAAAGATTCACAAGCGTATGTGGATGAAACCAAAACACTGGTCGGATCTAGGAAGGCAGGGAGAGTGAAGGCAGAGGCATAGAAATTGCTCTTCCCCTCTCTCATCAATCCATGTCTATGGTCTTTAAGGTAACTTGTTATGTAAAATTATTTATTTATCTAAGATGCACCTACACTAAATTTATCTGAAAAAATAAAAAAAGTCAATATTAAGAAAAAAATTGTAAATGGAAGATTATAAGAGAGGGTTTTGCATGCCAGCAAAAGTTATCTGCATGCCATGTTTGGCACGTGTGCCAGGGGTTGCCCACCCCTGGTCTAGGCACTGTGGACACAGCATCATAGAACACTGGCCTTGACTATGGTACTCCTTTCTGGTGAGCGAGATGGGCATAGAAAGAGACAATTCGAATAAAAACATTTGGTATGAAGGAGTATGTGCAAACCATATAAGGAAGCACAAATGTTTCTTCTTGGAGTATGGAGATTTAGAGTATGGAGAACTCAGCTGGTCTTCTCAGGAACAAGGAAACCTTCAGTTTGGCTCAGTTTTGAAATCAGTTTTAAAAATAAAGAATCAATTTTCTGGGTTATCAGAAGCAGCTTAGTACTGAGGATGGAAGATGAAATTAGTTTTTCATTGCTCTGCCATCTCACATCAGGATCTCTCTTGCCTTGAATATTAACTGTCAATTCAGTTTCCGACAAGGAGACCTAGTTATGGACGGATGAGAAAATACCCAGACAGATTGTCCCACAATCATAAACGAGATGGCAGTAGGGATGAGGAGTCTTTCGTGAGAGTGAGCCTGGGGGAGGGTTGAGGTTTCTTATACCTCTGAAGGCATCAGGAAAATCAGCCAGATTCAGCAAAGGAAAGTGAATGGCGCAAACCACCTGCTCCCCACCTTCACCGATGGAGGGCCACCACATCCCAAGCAACCTTCAGACATGGAAGCACAGTTAAAGCAGAAATCAGCAAGCATGTCTGACTTTCCATATTTAGTTTTCCTTTTAAGCCTCAAAAACAGCATATTGTTGATGTTCAATAAACGCTTTTGGAATAAATAAGAGGGTTGGATTATACAAATGGCTTTTGAATTAGGCTTTCTATCAAGGCCCACAGTTTTCCCAGAGAAGCTCTGGGACCTGCTGTAGGAAAATGAGTCCTGGGGCCCACAGAATTGCTTCATCTGTAGCCCCGGGACTATCTATAGCTTCTTTATTCTAAGAATAGTTTCCACAATTAAGACTAGGTAATTGCTAAAATCCTTCCATTCCTAAACTATTGTTTGGATTCCAATACAGAGGTAAGACCAATGTTCCATGTGCTCTAGCCAGTCATGTTTAGTGTATTTTTAATTTATTGATAACAAATAAAAGCCAGCTCTCTTCCCTCATATTTTGGAAAAAAGGAATTCTAGAAGTGGTTTTGGTTTGGGAGGAATGAGGCTGCCATCATGGGGTTTGCCCAGCTTACTTTATAAACATCATCCTACCCTGGTCTCCAGTTTTCTCAACAGTTGTGGATACTACTGTGGCTTAAAATGAAGAACTCTTGGTTGCTCCCTGACCCTTGCTGGTCACCCCTAAACCTCTCTAGGGAAGCTGGACTCTCAAATCAGAATGACTTCATCACCCACCAAGGAAGGAGGGAGGCCCAGATTTTTTTCTTCTTTCTAACTTGTTATTTCCATAATTAGCTTTAATTACTCTCCTCCTCCTCCTCCTCCTCCTCCTCCTCCTCCTCCTCCTCCTCTTCTCTTTCTTTCCAAACAACATTCTATTTTCATTCTTTGCAGGGGTGGCAGACCTTCAAGCTTTTGGCCTCCCTCCCTTTGACCAAGGTCCTGGGGAAGAATTTCAGATGGCTAGCTGAGGGCATCCAGGAAAGCTGCATGAAGAAGGCTTAGATGACAGTGAGGAGGTTGGGGAAGGGAACTTGAGAAGAAAAGAGAACTTTACATGGGAAAAGAGCTCAAAGCATATTTATTGCAAGTCCCATTTCACATATGAGAAATCTGAGACCTAATGAGGTGAAGCAACTCACCATTGGGGATCTTAGGGGACATGAAACTATCAAAGTGAGAGGGCAGGGTTGAAACTGAGACTGTCCATGGTTGGCTTAGGGCGTGACCTGAACGACGAGTGAAATGTGGCAGCAGCAGGGGTCAGATTTTTCTGGAAACTCCAGTTCATGTCTTAACATTGACAGCATTTAGCTGGCAAGACCTCTTTTGTAGATGCAGCCACACCTTCCTGCTGGCTGTTTCTCAACTCTCTCGGCCAGGGTGTTCAGGGTCTCCAGACCCACAAGAAATGAGGAACCTTCTCATGTAGAGAAGGGGGTTTACCAACAGACCAGACAGCCCCACACCCTCCTCCCATGGCCTCCTCTCTCCCGCTATAGGAGTCTACTATGTTTCACACATGTGTTTTTGAACATGATCTCTCATTCACTCATTGGTGAGTCTTAATTTACCAAGACAAAGACACATGAGCACCATTCCCTGTGTGCTGCCCAGGGGCCCTGATCCTGCAGCCTCCCCAGCCTGGGACCTGCTCCCCACATAGCCCCGCTGAAGGACAGCAACGGGATACACTAACTCAGGCTATGAGCCCCAAACTGGATCCCCGCAGTTCAGAAAGGAAAAGATGGAGTGAGATGGGGCAACTGGCAGAGAGGGTCTTGGGGAAAGGAAGGGTCCTGTTACAAAGCTTAACGTAATGAGATCCTGTAAGATTTCCCTGGAGAACAGAAAGGTTAGTTGAGGTCTGCAATTTAGAAAGAAGAATTTAGAAGATGTGACGCCATAAAACTAAAGACAAGGGAAAAGAAAGAATAAAGCAATCTGGCTTCTGGAAGCCAATGGTCTTGATGAGGGACCCTGGGAAGCACCAAGCCCAGGGAGACAGGGAGCTCCGCACCAAGACCCTCCCCGCCTGATGTGGGGGCTGCCAGGGCAGTGCAAACCCAGAGATGGGTGTTCTTCTGGCAAACCTGTCTCACGCAACTACTCTTAAACTCAACCTTACACCCAAGAAAATCGTACGCTCAAACACACGGGCGGGTACAAACACACACATGCACAGACATCACAAATGAACCGAGAAATCAATGGGGAAGGGTTTATTTTCTTCTCTTTGTTTATCTCCTAAATTTTTCTCAAGTTCGAATTGCTAATTCAAATTGATTACCTAGGAATAACTGTTATTTTTAAAGTGTCTATGAAAAGTGAATTAAATAGGCGAGTCTCTCCTTCACGTATACTTCATTCATTCAAGAAACGTTGGTTTTCACCTCCTTGTCAGACACTGCACAATTAACGCCAAGGATAAGAAGAGGACTGAGAGATTATTTCTTTTCTCAGTCTATCACTTATCAAGGAAAGAAGAATACATTAAAGACATTGTTTGAATAAACTGTATAAGCTCAATCCTGATATTTCAATATGATTACAAAGACTTCTTAGCACCAGTTAATGATCAGTGTTACAGGCTGAAACATTATCTCACAAAAGAAGTTTCTGGCTCAACCAGAATGTCCCTCAGGGCACAGAGGTCAAGGGGCTTGCCCTTTACAAGGTGTGACTGGGAAGGTAATGAGGCTCAGCTTGCATTTTGTTTATTCTCCAACACGCCAGAACTCCTGTCTCCAAATAAACGGTGTCCTTCCACAGAGTCACCACGGAAGACTCTGTTCATTCTAACCAGAGCTGTTCTTTGGAACTTCGCTTTTAACCAGTTTATGGGTCACATGGGAAAATCAGTCACTGTTTTTATAGTTTGCTTTATAATTCATATGAAAAGAAAGGGGGAGATCAGGTGTTGGGACTGAAAATAGGAATTAGTACACACAAGATGTCAAGTGTAAGGGAGATAAGGGAGGCCAGCCGTGAACTCTCCAAAGGCAACCACAGTACCTGACCTTCCCTGGTGCCAAGCACAATGCCTGGCATACAGTTGGCAATTAATAGATACAGGTTGACAGAAAAAATAATTGAGTGAAGGAAGAAATGAGGCAACATTATGGTCAAAGTGGTAATCTTAGTGCGCCATGCTTACAAGTTGTCTGGACCAACGAAGGCTCCTCCCCTAGGACATGAGCTGCCAAGATTGAAAGTCAAAGGAAAGCGCAGTTTCAAGCTCCTTTTGTTTCTTTTCATTTTAATTTCTAATGAAGGCATAGGGCAAGGCTTTAACTAAAAATATTCTAGGTCTCGATGTTCATAACCACGTATTTTGACACAATTCAAAGGGATACCAGAATCATCATAATAGCCAAAGGCATACAATTTCAAGGCCAAATGTTTCACATTTGAGCCAAAGCCCACAAGTCAAGACAGGCTCTCCTGGTGGCCAGAGGCCTTGCTGATCCTGCCTTTCATGCCTGCCCTCTGTCCAGGGTCAGGGCCTTGGGGTGGGGTGTCAGCCAGTAACAACCAGGTCACTGTGCGCTGGCCCTGCCCCTAGGCAAAGCAGACATCTGTTTGTGGAAGGGCCCTGCTTTGCTCCTGTCTGAGCCTGAGAAGCCTGACATTCCTTGAATCTAGTCAAAGCCTAAGGAAGCCCCCTTGGTACCCTGTCCATCAGGGGACTCTGGAGTGCACTCCAACTTTTTCTCTAAAATTAAAGGGATTTCACCTCCTTGTCAGACACCACAATTAACATCCCTCCCTGGGTGGAGTCGGCAGTGTTGGGAATAGATAAGAGGTGAGCTTTGTCCAGACAATCAAAATCTGCTAGTTTTCTGGGAACATGAATAAGAAAAGCTTTTTTTCCCTCCATTCAAATTGCAAATACCTCAAAGAAAACAATGGCCTGCAAGTGCCCTGGAAATCCCTGAAATAAGCAAGCCAGGCAGTCCTATCTGGTCACATCAAGAAAACCTTACATCATTTCAGAAATTCCTTGTGTGGCCCTTCCCTTCAAAATGGCCTTCCTTGGGCATATTGCAATTTTTATTAGTAATAAGATCAAATAAAATTATCATATTATTGACTACATTCTATTAAGGATTTACAATATGCTGAGCCCCATGCTTACAGTCAATTATCCAGTCCTCATGAAAATGTTGTGCATTAGGGTTTATTCCAATTTTACAGAAATAAAATAAGGTATATAGGTGATACCCCAAATCCACAATATGATGGTGTTCCTTATGTAACTAGTATGTATTGCTATGGGTTATTTCTCTGGGAATCATTTTGTTACTCTGTGTTGTGATAGTTGAAAGACAATAGTGCTCTGCAAGCAGAAAACAAGACTTGTGGTGGCACAGGGTATAGAATTGTGATAAAATGAACTTGAGAAACCAGGTTCATCTGACACCTGAGGCCGGTCACAGCCAGAGCTTGGCTGCCAGGTAATTAGTGTGTATTGTTTATGAGGTGAGTAGACACACATAGTCTTCCTCTGCTTTAACTCTAGTCCATTCTGACCTCCAGCCCAACTGTCCAAGTTTGCCTTGTCTGACTCTGGCCTGTCTGACGCTGACTCCAAGGCATCCTGTTGATCTATGAAGCCGGAAGAGCCAGGGAAAGTGATTCACAGTCTGATTCACTAAAACCTAGCTTATGTCTCACACATAATAGGTGCTCAATAAATACTTGCTGAATTACGGGTTCTTTGCCAGAGACTCTGATTAGCCAAGGGAGAGCAGACCCACTTCACCTCCCCGTGCTCCTCAGCTGGGCTTTCTCAAAGAGATCCATGGCACTGTAGGTATCAAACGGTTACTGAGTTGTCATTTCCAGCTGGGTCCACCGGAAAAGTAAGCATGGTGTGCAGGGGTCTGTGTGCTGACCTCCACTGGCTTTCCCCAACCCCAGGTCTGATCTCTGCTTTTGCCAGAGGTGGGGGTTCTCAGGGTATGTGCCTGGGCCTCCCAAACTTGGACACCATTCAGGAATGGTCCAGGTCACTAATGGAGCAAACATTTGTCTTTGCTGCTGCCTCCCCTCCACTTTATCCCTAATTTCTTGATGTCCAGTTAATCATTTCTTTAAATATCCCACTAAAGCATTAATTAATAGCCAAGGTAAGATATTTACATCTCAGAACTCAAGTCTGAAAAATTCTCATACCCAAAGGAAGACAGCTATGATGGGGAGAGATAATCAGTGAAGATGGAATAGTTGAGATCAGGAATCCTTGCCTGGTTTCCCAAAAAAATCACACACTCCCAGTAATTACTTGGAGCAGCTTCTCAAAAAGTTGAGGCTGTACCACACTCTACAAAGGACTGTGTACAGAAGATCCCCATTATAATAGCCTCACCAGAGAAATACTGGAGAGAGTCAGTGTCCTTTTTATAAACCACCACCTGTTTGAGGAGAAGGGGGTAGGAGACACGGGAGGAGAAAGAGAGATTGATTTAGCAAATAGTTTCAGAACCAACTATTTACTAGCCATTCTGCTGAGCCACAGTCCCGGCCATAGAGAAGATACAAGAGAAATATCCTCAAAGAGCTCACGAGTTAGCATGGAGATGAAATATGTAAGCAGACACTGCAACATGATATACCAGGTGTTACAAAGCCAATAGCCAATAGGATCCCGGAACTCTGAACCCCTAGCCTGGGGTTTCAGAGTTTTCCCAGAAGGATTTCACTCATGTTAAAGATATGTATTTGGCCTGGTTTCCGATAATTTAGTGGGGATGATATCCTTCACCTGGCTTTCCTCTGTCAACACTCTTCACTGAGAAGCTGTCTGTTCATGCCCCTGTAGCTGAAAAACACCTAATTCAACCTGTGATCACAGTCTGCCGATCCTGCCTGGCCAGCAAACTTCAGGCCCATGAAGGAGAGGAATGCCATGTGTTGGTGGGCCACAGGTATAGGAGGAAGAAAGGCACATGTTTGAATTCCCAGAAAAGTTTGTCAACAAAGTCATTCCAGAGGCAAGAGCAGATCCAGGTTTAGTGGACTCTGGAACTTAGACAATTTGGGGCACAATTTTTAAGAAAAAGAATTTGAAAAGATTCCTGCTACAAATTTCCAAAAACATGACTTCTGAACACATTGCTAGGGTCCTTTACAGAAGGTGGGCCCTTGCAAGTGCAGGGCCCTAAAGATTAAGCTTCATAGATTTCATGGGAAACTGCCTTTGCTCAGAGCAACAAATGGTCTTTCTCTGGAGAAAAGAATTGGGATGCACTGCACCTCCCATCACTTAATCATCCTGAACTACAAGGGCAGAGGGGCAGGTAGTCACTGATAGAGGAACATGTGCCAGAACAGGGCTTCCTCTACCTGTTCCTTTGGGGCTCCCAAAAGACACAATGTTATTTTTGGAATACACACTTGTTTTAGCATTTCACCTTGGACTCTCAAATTTTCATAGCAAAGCAAATTATAATACTTTGTGCATTAGGTTTATTCTGGGTGGAAACAAAGCTTTTACATTGCTTTTGTTGCTGTTATTCTAATGAACCAATGGCAGAAGATAATTAGTTTTAAAACAATGTATCGAAAGTAGTTTTTCTTAATACTTAAAAAAAATTTTAATATATTTTTATTGATTTCAGAGAGGAAGGGGAAAGGAGAGAGAGATAGAAACATCAATGATGAGGGAGAATCATTGATTGGCTGCTTCCTGCATGCCCCCTACTGGGGATCTTGCCTGCAACCCAGGCATGTTCCCTGACTGGGAATCAAATAGTGACCTCAAAAATTTTATATAACATATTTTTGGAGATTATAAAGGTCAGAGGTTCAAACACCTCACATTAATGACAGTAGCATTTATTGCCTCTTTTCCCATCTAATATACAGAGTTGCTAAAGCTTAAGAAAAAAAGTCTAAAGAAAATCAACCTAGACCCACATTGTTGCACTCTTTTTTAAAAAAAATTCTGGTCAAGCCTTAGCTGGTTTGGCTCACTGGATAGAGCGTCAGCCTGTGGACTGAAGGGTCCCAAGTTGGATTCTGGTCAAGTGCATGTACCTGGTCGCTGACTCAATCCCCGGGGGCAGGGGCATGCAGAAGGCACCTGATTGATGATTCTCTCTTATCATTGATGTTTCTGTCTCTCCCTCTCCTTTCCTCTCTGAAATCAATAAAAAACAAAACAAAACAAAAAACCTGGGGTCAGACTTTGGAGATGTGTGTGGGGTGCTTAGACAAACAGAAACTGAGTTGTATGATTTCAGGGCAAGGGGTGGAGGTGTGTTGAACCCTCCCCTGTCACAGCCAAACCTGATTCCACATGAGCCTGGTGAATACTATTAACTCCACCCTGATGACTCCCTGAGACACTGCTTCACTCAACTTGTGTTCTGCCCGAGGCTCAGCAGCTGAGCCTCATGGGCAGTGGCAGTTCTCAGGGTGCCTTGGGCTGACATACCCCAGGCCAAGTGCTGATGGCAGCCAGCCTTAGTTCACAGCATGGCCCCTCACATATGCATCCAGGCCCAGCACAGGCAGCTGTAAACTATGGATCGCTTTGTAGCTCTTAACTGGTAACTCTGGTCTGGTAATAGGCAGTTTCTGACATTGACCTGCACCGGAGTCTCTCCCCAGAGGCTGTAGAAACAACACACACTGGTGGCCAGCTTCAGACCATGACAGAACACCATCTGATTAGTTCTACAAGTGGCACAACCCAAAGGAGTTTTCAGCGGGCATCAGAA
>NW_005871155.1:971941-973991 GCF_000147115.1 Myotis lucifugus
TAGTCTGGTAAGGAATTAGACAAAGAAATCCTGAAAGTGCAGAGTCCCAAAAAAGATGAACCCAAAGAGGCCCACAATAAGACACACAATTAAAATAGCAAAGGTTAAAGACAAAGACAATATCTTAAAAGCAGAAAGAGAAAGACAGTTGCCTACAAGGGAACTCCCATAAGACCAGCTTATTTATCAATAGAAACTTTTCAGACCAGAAAGGATTGGCACAAAATAGTCAAAGTTATGAAAAGCAAGGATCTCTGACCAAGACTACTCTACTCAGCAAGGCTATCATTTCAAATGGAAGGAGAAATGAAAATCTTCCAAGACAAGAAAAAGCAAAAGGAGTTTATCACCACCAAACTAGTATTGCAAAAAATATTAAAGGGACTTATTTTTAAAAAGTGGGGGGAAAGGAACATAAACCTTATATATATAAAAGCCAAGTGACTGGAATGCCAGAATGACTGGAATGACCAGTTGCTTTGATGCGCACTGTGGCCCTGATTGCCCCCCACACACAATCAGGGGTGGGACCAGCTGGGGAGAGGGAACACGGGAGGTTGGCCGGCCACTCCCACCTCCCGGTTAGCCCTCCCACCCTGATAGGGGGTGGGGCCAGCCAGCCGACCTCCCATGGCCCCCACCTGGCCAGCACAGCCCCAATAAGCCCCAATCAGGGCAGGCTGGCCGGGCCCCACCCATGCACAAATTCATGTACCTGACCTCTAGTATGAATAATAAAATGGTAATGACTACATTGCTATCAATAATCACTTTAAATGTAAACAGATTGCAGTGGTTCTCAACTTCTGGCCCTTTAAATACAGTTCCTCATGTTGTGCCCCAACCATAAAATTATTTTCATTGCTACTTCATAACTCTAATGTTGCTACTGTTATGAATCGTAATGTAAATATCTGATATGCAGGATGGTCTTAGGCGACCCCTGTGAAAAAGTCGTTTGACCGCCAAAGGGGTCGCGACCCACAGGTTGAGAACCACTGGATTAAAGGCTCCAATCAAAAGATATAGGGTAGCTGAATGAATAAGAACACAAGACCTATACAAGAGACCCACTTCAGATAGAAAGACACACAGACTGAAAGGAAGGGGATGAAAAAAGACATTTCATATCAAATGAAACAAAAAAACTGGAGTAGTAATTCTTATATAAAAAAATTGACTTTAAACCGAAGGCTATAATACAACACAAAGAAGGACATTATGTAATGATAAAGGAATCAATCCAATAAGAGCACATAACCCTTGTAAACATTTATACACACAATATAGGAACACCTAAATATATAAAGCAAACATTGATGGACATAAAAGGAGATATTGACAGTAATACAGTCATGGTAGAGGACTGTAATATCCTATTGACATCAATGGATAAATCTTTAAGAAAGAAATCAACAAGAAAACAGGGGCCTAAATGCCACATTAGACTAGATGAATTTAATTGATATTTTTAGAGCATTTCACCTCAAAACAGAGGAATATACAATCTTTTCAAGTGCACATGAAACATTTTCCAGGATAGACTACATGTTAGGCCACACAACAAGTCTCAATAAATTTAAAAAGATTGAGATAATATTAAGCATATTCTCTGACCACAATGGCATGAAACTATCAGTCAATTTCAAAAAGAAAACTGAAAAAGATCATGCACCATGACCAAGTGGGATTTATTTCTGGATTGTAAGTTTGATTCAGTATACACAAATCAATTAACACGATAAACCACATAAGTAAAATGAAGTATACAAATTATATAATCATATTAATAGATGCATATAAAGCATTTAACAAAATCCACTAAGTTGGTTGAAGCATTTCAGGTTCCATCCCCATGCAAGTGGGAGGTAACCAATTGATGTGTCTCTCTCATATTGATGTTTCTCTTTCTCTTCTCCAGCCCCCTTCCACTCTCTCTAAAAATCAATGGGAAAAAATGTGGAAAAGTATCCTCAGGTGAGATTACAAAAGTAATAATATAATAATAAATAAATAATAATAATAATAATAATATATCAGTAGGTAGGTA
>NW_005871155.1:975505-978042 GCF_000147115.1 Myotis lucifugus
TTGGAGCAAGAAGGCTTGGCAGGAGGGGGGCAGTGGGGCAACATGCCAGCAAGGGTGCAGTTGGAGGTGATCAGGCAACCGGGAGGGCAGTTGGGGGCCATGAGGCTGGCAGGGAAGGGCAGTTGGGGGGCCATGAGCCCGGCATGGGAGAGCAGTTGAGGGCGAGCAGTCCGGTGGTGGGGCGGGTTGGGGGTGATAAGGCCAGCGGGGAGGGGAAGTTGGGGGCAAGCAGGCCAGCAGAGGGGGCAGTTAGGGGCAAGAAGGCCAGCGAGGGGGGGCAATTTGGAGAGAGCAGGCCAGCAGGCAGAGTGGTTAGGGGCAATCGGGCAGGCAGGCAGGTGAGCGGTTAGGAACCAGCAGTCCTGGATTGCGAGAGAGACATCCCCAGATTGGAGAGGGTGCAGGCCAGGCTGAGGGACAACCCCCCCTCCCCCTGCACGAATTTTGTGCACCGGGCCACTAGTATTGTAATAACTATGTAAGGTGCCAGGTGGGTACTAGAATTATCAGGGGAATCACTTTGTAAATTATAAAATTGTCTAACCACTATGCTGAAACAAATATAAAATTTTAAAAAAGAAGAGAAAAAACAAATGCGCATAAAGCAAAATATTAAAAAAAGAGTCTAATGAGCAGATGGTTATTGAAAACTCTGCCATCATTATTATTATTGTTACCATGAATTTTACTAATAGTAATTATTAATCATAGTAACCAGCTCTCCCTAAGCTTTCACAGGTAAAATGAAAAGTGAATGAATTCATCAAGTACCAACTTACCTGCCCACCCCTCCCCGAGTCATTCCAACCTGATAGGCCTGGAAATCCCATCACTCTCCCTTTTAGTCTAACCCGGGAAACCCTGAGCCCCTGAGATGACCTTAGTTACAGCTTCTTCCCATAGTCATCTCAACAATGACCCTTCTGGTCCCCAAAACTGTTTAAACAATGTCCTCATCTTGAGTCCACCATGCACTTCAGGTCACTGAGCTTCTCTTCATGCTGCTTCTGAGTCCTGTCTTGTCATCGGATGGAGCGCTCCAAAAGTCCTATGGGGACCCCATCTTGCACTTGTCAGGCTTCTCAGATTCCACCCCTTCCGACCATCTTCCCTTGCTGAGAGACAATAGACATAGCTCAGAGAATGCTGAGAGAAATGGAGGCACAAGGAAAGAAGGTTTATGAAGTTGTTGATGTTGACCCACCAAGTATCAAGGCCTCAAATAACCATGGAGCTCAAGTGACTTGGGAAGAAAAGGAATCCATACTAACGATAGGAAGTCTGTGGCCAGTGTCAAGTGGGTGGGACAGACATGAAAGGCCTAAGAGGAAGCTCTGAGAAGGGTGTTGATCACCTCAGGTTTGGGGAAGCTAGAATTTGATTTAATAAAGAAAATGTTCTCTGAGAGTTCTTGGCTGTCATTTCTTCTCACACTTCTACAATGTCTTATCCAATTATATGGCATGACCTCCTGGTCTGTGTCTCTAGCCCTGAGCTTTCTTCTCAGTTTTGCACCCGTTGTCCACATCTCTACCTGGATAACCTGGATATCCCACAGGACTGCAACGTCAATATGGACAGACCTGAGCTCCTTGTCTTTCTCCTTGGCCTTCCCAAAGCAAAAATCTATGAATCACCGTCAATGACTTTCTCTCCTTTACCCTCTTATCCAGTCAAATAGGCACAGAATAAATATGTTTAAAGGGTGGAAGGAAGGAAAGAAGAAAGGAGGGGAGAAAGAGTGAAAGAAAGGAAGGGAGAATAGAAGTTCAGGTGTTAAGCCTCAAACACTAAGTTCTGAATTAATGCAGAGGCTCAATTTGCACCAGGGGCCTTAGAGCCAACCATGCTTGTTGCTTGCCTGATAATTATGCTTTCTTTCTTCCCTGTTAACAGAATCATGATTTTTCTTGGGGAAAGGCAATGCACCCAGCTAAGATTACTATATTGATTAACCTCCCTCAAAGCTGGGAGTGGCCATGTGACATAATGCTGGCTAATAAGCTGTAAAATGTGTGAAAGTCACCAAGAAGAATGTCCCTTCTCAAATTAAAAAAGAAAGGAAGAAAAAAAGAAAGAAAGAAAGAAAGAAAGAAAGAAAGAAAGAAAGAAAGAAAGAAAGAAAGGAAGGAAGGAAGGAAGGAAGGAAGGAAGGAAGGAAGGAAGGAAGGAAGAAAGAAAGAAAGAAAGAAAGAAAGAAAGAAAGAAAGAAAGAAAGAAAGAAAGAAAGAAAGAAAGAAAGAAAGAAAGAAAGAAATGTCTAGATAGAAGAAAGCCCTTTGCCTTTCCCTCATTCCTGCTTAGAAGGAATCAGCCATATGCTTGCAACAACGAGGGAACAAGCACGAGTGGTGCGTAGCCAGAAATGGTAACATGGAAGATAGACAGAGCCACGTGCCTGATACTGCCGATGCCCGTGGACCGTGTGTGTGCCACCTGCAGACTTCTTGTGCATAACACAACGAGCCACTCTGTGTTACTCAGTAGTCAGCCTTCTGCTATTGTGTTCTGTATCTGCCAGCATTTATCATCTGTAT
>NW_005871155.1:978552-990792 GCF_000147115.1 Myotis lucifugus
GACAAACCCCTATAGCAGTGATGGCAAACCTTTTGAGCTCGGCATGTCAGCATTTAACTCTGGTGCCGTGTCACATATAGAAAATTTTTGATATTTGCAACCATAGTAAAACAAAGACTTCTATTTTTGATATTTATTTATATATTTAAATGCCATTTAACAAAGAAAAATCAACCAAAAAAATGAGTTCGCGTGTCACTTCTGACACACGTGTCATAGGTTCGCCATCACTGCCCTATTGGCAAATGCTTCCAGGGAAGCCAACACACAGCAGTTGTCCTAATTCTAAAATGTAAGAAGCAGAAAGCTCAGCCTGCACTTAAGGCAATCTGAAGTGCTCACATTAAGGCATTCTCAATCTTTCAAGGAAATGATTTTTTTCCCTTTTAAACAATCAAGATATAAAGTAGTTTTGTATAAAAAGCATCGACACTAAGCCAAGTCTTAAGCAGCATTCATACTTGCTTCGTAACAGAGTCCACCGTGACTTCTTAGCCTTTCATGGGCTCTTTCAACTTTATACCACTTGGCTTAAATGTTAACACCTATTGTCTGGATTTTATGGACTTTTAAACACTATTGCCAACCCTCCTGGAAAAGAGCTGGGTTATTTTTTTCTTTTTTCAGCAATTCAGGCATGAATATTGGAATTTGAAAGTAAATAAAAAAGGTCTAGTAAGCTCATGAGACTTAACCTTCCAGAAGAAAATAGTTCTCATGTCTACACACTCTCATACAAGCATGTGTGCCCACCCTACAATCACAGGTATATCCACAACAGATGCATTCTGTTTGGGGCTGGAGTAATCATGTGTAATTTAGATTAAATAACTTTGTGCTAATATTTGTCTGAGTAATGGAGCCATAATTTTGAATTCCATGTTGCCCAGGTAGTAGGAAAGAATTGTAACGATGTTTAAGAGCTTTACAAAGAACTGTGACCTCAGAGGAAAATGAGGAAATGTTAAGTGAGGTCAGTACATAGGACTGGAGCCTGGGAAATGTGATCAGAGGAGAGAGAGGCGAACTTGATTCAGGGAAACTCCATGAGCCCAGTCCTGAGGGGTCCCAGAGTCTCAGGTCAGATAACTGACTCAGTGGAGACATTCCAAAAGAGGGGTTTGGTATCACAAGAAAGTCTGGAAGAATTTTAAGAGAAAGATTTTGTTGTCATGCTAAACAGAACTGGAAACAGCTTTTAAAAAGTTGGAGCTTTAAGTTAATATTGAGATTTTTCTCAGAGAAAACAGTAAAGAATAATGACTGAAGAGGACAAAATGGGCAAGTGAGCAGGGGCCTGATCAGAGACAGAGAAAGGTTTAGACCTGGTGTGTCGGGGGGAAGAGCGCCTCAGTGTCTCTGAGATGGAGAGAGGGCCACAGGGTAGGTGTCTTATTTCAAGTCAGTGGTTCTTCCCTCCCATGCACATCATCACACCTCACCAAGCACTTCATTTGTATGACAAAATGCCCGGTTCCATCCACAAATTTCTACAAAGAAACAAGAGGTACAGATCACTATACAGGCCTTTCCATGCCACAGATGGGTTGGTTTTCTTCCTGATCAGGGGGTCTTCGTAGCTCAGTCAGACATGCTGGCTTCCCGTGTCCATGCGATGGCCTCCCTCAGGATTAGTAGGTGGGCTGGCACTGTGGTTACACAGCATCTGACAGAAAAATTCCTGGCAAGGAGGGTGGTTAGAGAACAATCTGTTATGGGCTGAATTGTATTTCCCCAAACCCCCAAGGGTCAAGTCCTAACACCTAGTGCCTCAGAATGTGGCTGCATTTGGAGACAGGGTCGTTCAAGGGGTACCTAAGACAAAAGGAGGTTGTATGGGTGGGACCTAACTGAATAGGAATGGTATCCTTACAAGATGAGAACAGGATGCAGACACACAGAGGGGAGATGATGTGAGGGCATAGAGAGAAGACAGACATCTGCAAGCCATGGGGAGAGGCCTCAGAAGGAGCTAACACTGCTCACACCCAGACCAGGGACTTCCAGCCTCGAGCACTATGGAGAAATAAATTTCTACTATTTAAGTTCCCCGCCCCCCCTTCCCCCCAACCCCCCAACCCCCCCCTCCCCCGCCAATCTGCAGACAAATACACTGTCTATGGAGACCAAAGTCTTAAGAGGCCTCTGAGTGCTCATGGTGGAGGGACTGTATCTGTCTTGTATACCCTGTGCTCCCAGGGCATAGCCCAGTGCCTGGCCTACAGGGAAATCGATTAATGTTTGTGGAATATGTGAATCACTCAGAATAGACCTTCCTGGCATGGAAACTTTCCAGGTGGTCTCACTTCCGTAGAGAATCTTATCGGGAGTGGCTGCCAGGAATCTTGCTGTGTCCCCAAAGGCTATAAAATGCATAGCAGTAGGAACCTGTCAATGATAACAAGCCTCTGGGGGCAGGGGAGAGAGACTCAACCCCTTTTTAATTTACTTTCTTCTGGCCTCAGCACAATAGCCTGAGGCAGGTCAATGATTAATTAATATTTCTTTTCATGAAAGTAACTTAGTAGTGTCCCATGGGCTGGTACCACAAAATCCATGTGTAGTAATACAAGACTTTTCCCTTATGCATTCATTGCTCCAGCCCTGATCCCACCTTACTTCTCTCCACTTTTGTCTGTGGTACTCCCCTCCCTCATTCTCCCATGGCTCAGGCTCCGGCCCTTGGAATCATAGTTGATTGTTTCTTATGCTTGAATCCTTGAATCCAATCAGTAGCACACTTTCCATCTTTCCTTTCACTTGCCTCCCCTATCTCATCCTCGCTAGGCCCATCAGCACCACAGTCCAGCCATGGCTCACGACCTGGGAACCCTGAGTGGCTTCCAACCTCTGACCTTTCCACTCCATCACATGGTATGTTCTGCTGCCAGACTCGCCTTCATCAGGCCTCCACAACTCTTTTCAAGGCACCTGGATTGATAGCAAAGGTTAGTCTTAATTATTTTGTGCCTACATGCAATGGCTAAGAAGTTTGTAGAAGGAGGGAGAGTGAGAAGCTAGTAAATGCTGACAACATCTGTTACACTAATCTACAGCCATTACTGTGGGCTCTTCTGGACTCAGAAACCCCATTTCCAGTTGCTACTATATAAAATACACACAATCAGATTCACCTTAGGTTGTTGGACACACGCATTCAGCTTTTACAACATACCAGAGATTATATGTAAACTGTTAATTACACCATCTTTCCTGTTCATTTATTTTCACAAGGATTGTTATAAAATAGGATAGGGTTAGGGGTGGGAACTGACACGTGGAGGCCAGAGGGACATGGGGAGAGAAGACTGCTCCCAGAATCACAGAGTGATCGCCAAGAACTATAATTCTAACCTTTGCCCTACATGGCTCAGTGGCTTGTGGGCTGGAAGAAGAAAAGTGACATGTGTGATTTAGTCCATATGAGATGCTTGACCTCCCCAACTTCATGCTCCGACAGGCTCAGTGTGGGGCTGAGGCCAGCAAACAGAGCAGGAAGTGCAGAGCAGGGGCATGCTGACAGAAGAAACATTCATATGTTCTTCCCTGGATATTAATTACAAAAAGACTTCCTTCCTACAGTCTATTTTTGTGGTAAATTTTCTGCTTACATAAAATTTTAAAACAAAGTAATCTGTTTGCTTAAACATGGAAGGGTGACTTCTTGAACAACATTGGCATAATAAAAAGCATGGATACATGGAACAGATTGGTGGGTCCCAGAGGGGGGGACGGGATAAAGAAGGTGAAGGGATTAGCAAAAAAAACATATATGCATATCCCATGGATACAGACAATAGTGTGGTGAAGGCCAAGGGAGGGGGAGGTGGGCAAAGGGAGGGAAAATGGGGGAAGTTTGCAATTATGTCAACATTAAATTTTTTAAAAAAACAAAAACACCTTCCTCTGGCCTGGATTTCTCCTGAGATCATGTCCATGCATGTGTTGTAGGAGTTTCTGTAGCTGAGAGTCAAGTAATGTCAGTGGCTGACCCAGCTCTGGGCCTAGGATCTCCATATTTGACATGCAAATGTGGTTGGGAATTAAAAAAACAAAAAACTTGTGAAAAACAGTATTTTTTTTCCTTGCGAATCATGACAGGTCTTGGCGGAGGTAAACCATCCCTGACATGTCCACCAAAACTCCCCCATCCTGGATTTACTCCCTTACTCTGCTTTCCCATTCCTACCAAGTAACACTTTGAATGCCCTGTCCCTACAGATACCTGATACCTATGAATCCCACGAGCTGAAAATTTGGGGAAAATCACAGAAAGTCATCCCCAGAGGATCTGGCTTGGATCACCCAAGGAGAAGGACACAGAGCTCCTCTTATACAGGGTCAACTCCACTTCCTCATCCGGCAAACAGAAAACATTCTGGCTAATTTCCAGCACTGCATTCATCACTCAGATCTATGATTGTAAAATAATGCTCTTGTAAGCATTGTTAAACTATTAATTCTAACAATTATTAATATTTCCTTATCTGATTAATTGATTATTTCCTTTAAGTGACTATGGTTAACAGTCACACAAATTGTATGTGTTGGGTACATGTATGTGTTGTATGCTGGCAAACTGGCTTGAAAGAAAGAAAGAAGGAAAGAAAGGAAGGAAGGAAGGAAGGAAGGAAGGAAGGAAGGAAGGAAGGAAGGAAGAAAGAAAGAAAGAAAGAAAGAAAGAAAGAAAGAAAGAAAGAAAGAAAGAAAGAAAGAAAGAAAGCCCTGATTTTGTAGTATTTTCATATTCTCCTGGTTTAAATAGCCCTATCATGGCCACTTTCAAGATAAAACCTGGCATTACTGAACCACCGAACAGGGACTTAGGAAGACATGCATGCAATTGGCTCTTGAGAGTTAGCTCCAACTGGATCTGGCAAACCACCAGTTGGATATAATTTAAAAATGCCAAAATTGGCTGAAAAAAATTTAAATTTCTATATTATGTTTTTGTTTTTAATTTCTCCTTAAGACACACAAAGCTTGTGACAGGTGAGTCTAGCTTGACAATAGACAGCCACATATTTTTAAACTGAATTTCCATGGAATTGGATGAGAAGAGGTGAAAATACTGAAGCCAGATTGGGATCTAGTCATCCAGCTCTTCTCCCACAGGTTAGAGAATAATGGAAGTAGCCAGACCATGAAGTTCTCCTCATCACTTTCAGCCACTTGACCTTTAACTACTGGAATAGCAAATGTTGGCACAGCACCATTCTCACCAATCTCATATTGAGCTATGTGCCAGGACCCCAACTCAACCCACAGCCCGTGACAGGTATTCCATAAATGTTAATCAAATATGAGTGTATTATTTAACAGGGTCTCAAATTCCAATAATTTGGACACTCCACAGTTTCTGTTCTGATGAAAGTCAAGCAGATCTAATAGACTGTTGGTCACTTGAGTGGGGAAGAAAACTAATGAGCAATACACCAGAAAGCAAGATAAATACAGTGGGGCCTTGACTTACGAGTGTCCCAACTAACGAGTTTTTCAAGATATGAGCCGTCTCTCGGCCGATTTTTTGCTTTGAGTTGCGAGCTAAAATTCGGGTTATGAGCCAGCTTCAGATACCCCACCGCTAGTTGGTGCAGCAAACGTCACAGTGATCGCCACATCAGCCCAGCATCACATGTCTCACTCGTTCACTGTTGATTTGACATACGAGTAATTTGAGTTACGAGCTCCGTCACGGAACAAATTAAACTCATAAGTCAAGGCCCCACTGTACTATCCTCTCTAATGATGGCTGGACTTGTTCTGTTGATGCCCTAGGTTTAGGCCAACAGCAGAGAGTTTCTGGGAAAGATATATATACATACATATATCTTTCCTTAGGGAAGGTAACTCTAGTTATTAAAATCCACTTCAGAAATATCATCTCTACTGACAAGTAATAGTCCCTGGGCACCCACCTAGAATGGAAGCTGCATAAATAGCCCATAATATGTGTACAATTCAGTTTCCTTATCTTTAAAACAAAGACACTAATGCCTGCTTTTCTGGCTAGTTGAGCAGATTAAAGAAGATAATGTGTACAGATTACCTGGCACCGTGCCTGGTTATGATGATTATTACATTATTTTAAGATTCCACATTCCTTTTTTATATCTTCCCACTTTTTGTTATTGATTCCATTCTATTAAAAACACATCTCTAATGTTTATTAAAAGTATGGGTCTGCCTCCTCGTCTCTGTGGAGATTTCAAGCAGCTCACGCTATTGGCAATAAGTAAAATTTCACCTTAGCTGGTGAAATATGTTGAAGGGTCACAATTTCCATATTTTTGCCTTTTAGGTTATGGTTGACAGAATAATAACCCCTAAAGATGCACACATCCTCAGAACCCAAGACTATGTCACCTCACATGCCGAAAGGGACTTTTGCAAATGTGATGAAGTGAAGGGTCTTTAGGTGGGTGGACTACCTTGAATTATGGTGATCCCAATGTAAGGAGAAAGGAGAATCAGGCCCAGGGAGCTTTGATGATGGAGGTAGCTATGAGCCAAAGAATGCTGCAGCTCTAGAACAGTGGTTCTCAACCTTCCTATGCGCAACCTTTAGTACAGTTCCTCATGTTGTGGTGACCCTCAATTTCATTGTTACAAATTGAACATAATTAAAGCATAGTGATTAATCACAAAAACAATATGTAATTATATATGTGTTTTCCGATGGTCTTAGGCAACCCCTGTGAAAGGGTCATTCTACCCCCAAAGGGGTCGCGACCCACAGGTTGAGAACCGCTGCTCTAGAAGCTGAATGAGACAAGGAATGATTCTCCCATAGAGCCTCAAGGAGGAGCCAGCCCGGCTCACAGTTTGGCCTTTGAGACAGATTTTGGACTTCTGATCTCCAGAAGTGTAAGATAACAAATTGTAGTTTAAACCACTAATTTGGTGATAATTTGTTATAGCAACAACAGGAGACCAATACATAGACTAACAAGGAAACATGGTAATTTGTTATAGCAACAATAGGAGACCAATACATAGACTAACAAGGAAACATGTATTCATGGGTCCCAGAAGGGAGAGGGGATTCTTTGTGTCAAGTCCTCAGAGCAGGAAAGTACTAGTCACTACAGGGCCCCAGACCTTCCTTCCAAGACAACTCAAGTCTGGGAACTATAGGGCCCCAGACCTTCCTTCCAAGACAACTCAAGTCTGGGAATCTAAAAGGAAGAAGGAAAGCAGATGGAGGTTTAGTGTATAAAAAATTATATTAAAATATATAAAAAGTTGTAAGTCATAAGTATTATTAAACTGAGGGGGCAATGTAATATATATATATATTAGAAAGGTTCGGAGAAATGGCATAGTAAGTGGATCAAGGAAGTTAACTAAAGAGTTTTTCAAACAAATATTGGAGAGGAATTGGAAAATGATGAGTTCAACTGAATTATGGCCTGGTCTTCCAAGAAGAATACAAACTTCAGCTTAAAACACATTAGAGATGTTTTAGAGCAATTGGAAACTATTTGTTAAGACACGATCCCCTCCCCACAGCAGTCTGGAGTTCTTTCATGACCCCACCGGGAGCATAGCCTGAGCCTATCTCAGCTGTCCCTGCCCACCTTGTGTGAGCCACCTTCATAAACTCTAGAAGAACGTGGGTCACTTGAAAGTGTCCTACGTGTTATATGGAGTTGGCAGAGAGACCTGCATAAAGCAGAAAGGAAAGCAGAGCAGAAAACAGATGAAGTCCTGATGGTCTCCCATTTGGTTCATGTTGTCAATTTTACAAAAGGCCCCCTGCCTTCCTTTCTTTCAGCAAAATGTTTTCAAACAGAGCTGCTAATAGACTTTAAACAAAAGAGCCTTCAGTAGGCTCCCTCTAAGACTTCTGTGTTAGCTCAGAAAGCATATGAGAAAATAATCACTAAGAATGATTGTGTGTGTGTGTGTGTGTGTGTGTGTGTGTACCCAAGCATATAAGCACAGGGGTCTTGCGTGAGATACAAGTAAAGTTGGCTTACTGTGGATACTTTTGTGGGTGGGATTAGAAAAGCAGCAGGGAAACAGACATTTATTTATTTATGTAATTTTAAGTGGTGGTATTAAGGGTGTTTTTCCTTTTTTGTGTGTGTATCATTTCAGCTATTTCCTTTTTTGCAAATATATTTTTTAACAGAAAAGAAATTTTTCTTTTTGGCTAAAAAAGTGGTAATGCCTCACAGCAGAAAACAGATGAAGTCCTGATGGTGCCCATTGAGTTTCCTGAATGAATTCCTTTCTTCTTACAACTGAAATACCCTGGACCAGGGCGTGAATGGCTCACCTACCTCACGGATGTGCACGGTGGTGCAGCTACATTTCAGGTAGCCTAGCCCAGGGCTCCTCAAACTGAAATGTGCAAATGAATCATCTTGGGATTTTGTTACAAAGCATGTTCAGGTTCGGTCCTTCAGGGTGGGTCTGAGGTTCTGCATTTCTAGCCAGCTCCCAGGGGGTGCTGATGCTGCCGGTCTGGGGCCCACCTGTGGGTCTAAAGAGCCCAGACCATTGTCAGACAAAGTATCACGTCACATGTCCTAGTTAGGGATCAGAGCCAAGAGGCCCCACGACTGTGCGGACCTTAAACCAGTAAGTCAGGTGCTTCCCAAAGCTAAGATTAAGGTCTTCCTAGGATCAGACAGTAGACTCCAAACCAGGTTCAATAGCTGATGGTCAAGGTCTCAGGGCCTCCGGTGCTTAAGGCAGTTCCCCCAGTCTCAACACTGGAACACCTAGGAGGCACTGCCAGAAGCACAGACCATCTGGTTTCAGTATCAGCGCCCCCTTCTTGACTGCCTGTTTCCATACATGGAAGGCTTCTCCCGGGCCCCAGGGGCCTACTGCAGCGAGGTCACTGCTGTTATCGCTGTAAGGGCTGCAATGCCAACCAGCTGGAATGTTTGTTCCAAACACCAGGACGTCCAATTCTTTGTGAATACCTTTCAACAAGAACCTCTGGTATTTTGAAACTAACACACTTATTTAAAAAAAAAATCAAATACTACGTGATCAGCCAGAATCTGAGGGAATTTCCCGCCCCGAACTGCACATGCCAAAACTAACCAAACCACCTGGCTATGTTTTCCTTTTTATTGCTGGCATGCAAACAATACAAGCGTCGTAGTTTATGCTGGAGATACGGTATCACCCCTAACCAAGACAAAAGTTCAAAACAGGCTTTGTTCTAGGACTCTCTGTTCTGTGGCCAGGGAGGTCATGAAGGATTTCTACTTGCAGGTCCTTGGAGTACAAATTAGATTCCTTCAAGTCCCCAGTAGACTTGTTCCTGTAACCAAGACATTAATAAGGACTTGGCTGCCTGATGCTATCTGTGCTGTTGTTTCTCCAGTTCCCGCCAAGAAAAGCATTGCCCACGGCGAGGGTTCCCTTCCTGCTGAGATGACGGGGCAAATCTCTGCCTCCATATGTCTCTGGACTTTTCACCAGTGTTTTAGGGTCAGAGATTCAGAATCACAGAATCAAATTATCAACGATTCCAGAAATCATCAAGCACACTCTCTTTAACTTGCAGATAGGAAACCTAAGTCCAAGAGATGTTAAGTGCTGGGAGCATCTGGCCCCAGAGCCAGAACTCTGTCTTCTGCCCCCGAAACCCATGCTTGTCCACTGCCCTCCCGCTGCCCTTGGATCACGCTGACACCGAGGAGTCTTCCATCCCACACAAGAAAAGTGGCATTTCTAAACCTCCTTCAAGGTCACATCCACTCACGGTGCGTGGACAGCATCTTCAGAGCCTCTAAGCACCTAATTATCAGATTAATAACAGAAACCTCACTGAGTTCAAGAACTGACTATGTGTGTCAAGAACATTGAGTACATATGTTGATGATTCGGTATTTCCTGGGTCGTATTTCCTAATACATGAGATTGTCCTCTCCTGCTTCCTAGGAGTATTCGGAGGATCACTGGAAGCAGGCGTTATTCTAACAGTCATGTGGAGAGGGGTTGGAAGTCCACGCACCTGGGTTTGACTCTGGCTACCTGGCAGCGGACTTTGGACGAATCCTTTAACCACTCTGGCTATCATTTTCTCATATTTGAGAATGAGGTGAAGACTGCTATCTCAGAACTTTGTGGAGAATTGAAATGAGATCGACATTAAGTCAAATGCACAACAGAGTGCTCGGCACATAGTGAGTCCTCAAAAGATGCAACCTGCATTTTCCCTCCTCATGTTCTTTGTGCATCTGTTTTTTTTTCCTAAGGAGACTTCAACTTCCCCACAGGCTCGGTCCCTTGAAGTGAAAGGCTGACACACAGGAAACAATAAATGCTTCCAGTTTATTTCAAAAGCAGAAGAGAACGTGATGCTGGCCCTTGAGGAGCTTTTATTGTCTGCACAAGCACAAGAGAGTGAACTAACATGTCCAGCACTTAGCGTGTGCTGAGGCTTTGCAAGTGTTTTTTCATTTAATCCTCATCCCTATAACATGCATTCGATCACGAAACTCATCTTACACTTGCAGATACACAGGCGCCAAGAGATCAACTTACCCACGGTCACAAACCTTGGACTTCCACAGTCTAGAACTTCCACATGGAACAGCTGAAATCCTCTACTAAATGGCAGAGCTGATCTTCAGAACTCTTCCCACTGAGCCAGATTTACAGACTTGCCACCTTTTTACGCCTCTCAGGGTCCTCTTGCAGCTGGTCACCGTGAGAAATGAGGCAACACCTCTCCCTGAACACGGGGCAGGTTAGCTCACTGTTCGCTGTAAAAGCAGCAGATCCCCAAGTTCACAGTTGCAAACCCACTGAGTGGGTGGCATCCATCCGGGCCACACGCATTTCTGTGGTAAGAGGTAACATATACTGTTTGCCGTGCTGTGATTAATAGTCCTTTTTCTCCAATGCAAGAGTCTTGTGGCTTCTGCAGCATCTATGAAATGGTAAGGGGCTAACGTATTAGCTTGTATATTTGTTAAAATCAAACCCCAGGCCTGGCAGAATACAACAGTGAATACTGAATAAAACAGTAAAAATGGTCTGGTCTTTTAAACAAAGTGTCAGGCGAAGCTCAGGTGAGTGCATGCACACATACTCTCCTACTTTGTTTACATAATGTAAACTCTTAAAGAAAAATGGATTCCAATAACATCTTCCCTCCATTGCATTGTTTGGGCCACCATTATTTTACATGTCCCTGTACATTACAAAAAGCAAATCACGTATTTCCCATGTTAACTCTCAGTATAAGTTGATTTCATGCCCCCAAATAAATCCCCCAATTACCAAGGCATTCTGGAAACCCTACTGTTGGTGACTCAGGCCCCTACTGTTGGTGACTCAGGCCCGGAGAGCAGCTGTATTGAAGCTGCAGGGCCCAATGAGCCGGAGAAGCCTGAAGAAGCTGCAGAGGGAAATCTGGAAACAGATACTGATGGTCAGTAGCCTGACAGGGCAGGAAACAAAGAGGAAAATGAGACAGATGGAGGTGATAAAGCACAGGATGGAGAAAATAAAACAATTGTGAGAAGGAACGGGACAGTGAAGTTAGGGAGGACACCAACTCAGAAGAAAAGGAGGCTGAGGAGAACAAGAGAGTCACCGGTACGGGTAAAGAAAGAACGTCACATCGGGAAGAAGGAAGTAGAACAGGAGATCTCCCAAGGAAGTGGAGCCGCAGCCACAGCTGCTCTACCTTAGCTGCAGCCAAAGCCAGGCACCTGGCTGCCAGGAAAGGGAGAGTTCAAGTCTCCAGTCGCTCTCCTGATTGAGGCACAAATGGAGAAACTGGCCATCAAACTTGGACATTTTGAGGAGCTGGACACTGTGATGGACAGAGAGAAACAGAGACAGTATTTGCTTCCTGAAGTCTAGGACTTCCACATGGAACAGCTGAAATCCTGAATGGTGAGGCTCGCAGCAAATGGAGCAGGAGCACCAGCACCTGGCACAATGCTCATCAGGTCCCCTCCCTACCCTCTGATGAGCCACCACACGTCCCTGCCCCATCCACCCCAGACAGGTCAAACACCAGGCCCAGGGTACCTGTGCCTGGACAGCCCCTGCCAGGCTGCCTGATTCCCACCATTGCAGCCACCATCCCCTCTCTGGGAGGGGCCCTGCCCTCCTGGTATGCCTCTAATTCCAGGAAACATCTTAGGACCCCAGGTGCCCCTCAAGGCATCTAAGGGCATAAGACAGTGGTTCTCAACCTTGGCTGCACATTAGAATCACCTGGGCGTCTTTTTAAAATCCTGATTTCTGGGTCTC
>NW_005871155.1:991023-1052994 GCF_000147115.1 Myotis lucifugus
CCTGACTTGGTTCAGCCTCCCAGACTGTCCGCCTTGGCGGCGGCTGCCTCCAGTGAAGCTCTCTGGCTCTGGTGGAGAGAGATAATCAACAAGAAGTTGTTGATCATCTATTTTATGCCCAGCTAGGCTAGGCACTCTGAGAAAGAAAGAAAGGAAGAAAGAAAGAAAGAAAGAAAGAAAGAAAGGAAGAAAGAAAGAAAGAAAGAAAGAAAGAAAGAAAGAAAGAAAGAAAGGAAGAAAGAAAAGAAAAAAAAGACACAGAACTTGCCCCAGGAAGGAGCGTGTTATTTAACTGAAGAAATAAAATTAACGAAGAGAAAAATAAAAAATACAATGAAATCAAAATGTAAATTTAAAGTTCTGAAAAAAATTTAAAAGTTAAAAAGCAAATGCAGCCTGGAGCTGGATATACATTGAATCCTCGTCAGTCATATGCCCTCATGGGAATTTTCAGGGGACTGGGCAGTGCATCTGTGATCCCTGAATAACTAGGCAGTAGGAAACCAAAGCCAGGCCAAAGGCGGCAAAGACTAAACTCACCGTAAGGTCTGAAGCTGGCCTTTGACGAGCAGCACTGGTATAAGGTTCTCTTTCTGGGTCTACTGATGGACTGTAGGCTCTCCTTAGCATTCCTGTGTTAGCTGCAGACTCCCGAGGCGGCTCCATCAGACCCTGTATTTCTTTCTGTTCCAAAAGGTTCACTTTGCACAAATAGATGTGATGCCACCATTCAGAACACTTATCTATAAAGGCCCTAATGATTATGTTTCCCAGGTCTTCCCCAGGAGGAGCAAAAGTTCATCGTGGTTTTATGTCTCTATGGGTCTCACTAGTCTGCATAACATCTTTTATTGCTTGACTAATGCAGCCGATGTTATTGGTACCCTGCCCTCCATACCTGTGATGCTCTCCCTTAGTCTATCTTTCTGTCTATGGTAACCATAAGCAGAACAAGCCAGAGATGATGAAAAATTAATGCTTCCAGGATGAATAAGGAAGGACTGCCCTATTTTCCCCCTTCCTTCTATCTTCCCTTTCAGCATAAATGTTTGGTTAACACAGGGACATAACAAGAGGGAAAAAAAGACATGATAGGGTTCCTTGGTCATTTGTGTTTCTTAGAAAACCATTGCCTTCTTTCTACATTCGCAGCAAGTTCTGGTTCAAATGTATAGTGTGCCCTCTTGGGGCTGTCAGTGCCCCTTGCACCCCCCTCCCCGCCCCCCACCCCTGCTCAGTCATAGACAGGCTTACCTGTGTTTGCTTGAGCCTTCCCTGGACTCTGACACCTCCTGGGTTGTCTGGAATGCTGTGCTCATGAGCATCTGGAACACTACATGTGAGTGGACCCCTACTGTGTGTAACTACTCAGCTCAGGTGCTGCACCACTGCTCCGTCAGACTCCAATTACAACCCACAAGTTCGAAGATAACACCAGGATTTCAAGATGGCAATGGCAGAGCATTAAACCAGGTGTGGGCCCCTTCTGAGAGCAGGGCCTCTGCCACTGCTCAGCTCACCACCCCTGATACTAGCCCTCATCTCCAGGTACCCTCATCACTTTTAAGGGGCTCCTGTGAAAGCAGGGGAACCCGGCATGGGAACCCCTGAAATGGGAATCGGGGTTCTACATTATAACCATTTACCCAAAGGGATGACCAGGGGCAGGGCACCGAACTCTTTGGTCATCCGAGTCCTTATGCAATGGTTGTCTTGAACGTACTACTTACAAAGGTTTTGTTTCTGAAAGTGTATCATTCTACCAGAGTGAGTTTCTTATCATGTTCAAGTAGATCTATTTAAGACCTAGAGTGAGTTTAAAGAACACACCTACACCTTTCTTTGGGGTTCCCCTGCTTTCACCGGTGCCCCTTAAAAAGTGGGGGGGGGGAGCCTGACAGCTTTGGAACATATCTGGTAAGAGCAAAATTCTTTCTATATGTTAAGATAAATTCCATGGTTATTTTTCTTTAAATGCTGAGAGCTTTGCAGACTTTCCATTGGGTAGCTTGTACGTCTGAGTGTGCACACAGACACACACACACAGACACACACAAAGGTGTGCATGCTCTCACCTTGCCTCAGTGCCCACGTCCCCCTGGCTGACCTCGACAGCTGCTGGGCCTGTGGACATGACGCTTGTTGTGTTCTCTGGTTTCCAGCTGTGTTCCCTGCACCTGCCTTCACCCCTGTTCTGTATGTTGCTGGGGTGTCTGCTGGATTTCCGTAGCAGGCCTGTAGAGGAACATAAACATTTTGTTTCTTTCTGAACAAGACTTCCAGTGCATTTGAGTGTGTGCGCGCGAGAGCGCCTAACTTCCTAGAAACCAGAGCTGTTTTCTCGTGCCAGGCGCCACAGCGGACAGCGGACCTTCCTGTGCAGGAGGTCATTTCAATAAGGACTCGGGGCTTACTGAGTGAAGAAAAGAAGGTCATTCTCAGACAGGATGTTGGGAAGACGCCCTGAATGAGCCTTGCTGGGCAAGAGACGCCAAAGGGACCAAGAATGTGGGCCAGTCCCCCAGGAAGTTATTCATGAGCCTGCACTGCATGATAAACAGGCAACCAAAGCCTTTTCTATACAACAGAAATCACAATGTTCAAATTCCAGAAAATCCCCGAACAATGACTGCACATTCCTCATCTCCCATTTGCTTATTTGTGTACCAAGTACTTTCAAAGAAATGAGAAACTAGAGTTCTGACTTGGGTTTCTGAGCAGGAATACAGTGTGCAAACAGATGTGTGGTGATGGCTGTGTTCCCCGGTGACAGTCTTCCTTTAAGGGGGTTATGAGCCTCCTGTCGCTGTGCCAGCCCTGTAGTCCTGAATCCCTTCTGCTCCCATTAGCCATGGTGAAGGCCAGTGTGAAGTAGTGTTAAGCCTGGTCAGCAGGACGGTGTCAAAAGGTGGGGAGACACTTCTGTGGTTCATGTTATCAAGAGATGTAAAATTGGTCAGGTTAGAATGTTCTCCCGAATAAACAAAAAGATTATTTGGAGAACTTAGAAATTATCTGTACATCTACCTGATTTGAAAGAGATATATCAAAGCTCCTTTGGGGTGCATATTTTTTTCTTAAATCATATTATATGTTATTATGCATATTTGTGCATACATGTATAATCTACACTAATAAAAGAGAAACATGGTAATTAGCATACGACCGCTACCCTTTTCATTGGCTAATCAGTGAGTATATGCAAATTAACTGTCAGCCAAGATGGCGGCAGGCAGCCAGGCAGCTGAGAACAGGATGCTTGGTTGCCCCAGCGATAGAGGAAACCAAGGTTCCCGCCTGCAGCTGCGGGGCTCTGAGCTCCTGAAGCAACAGCTCCAAAAGATACAATGTTTCAATTATAGAAGCTAAAAGATGGCGGTTAATTTGCATACTCAGGCTCCAAGCGGTAGAGCGAAGCCAAACAGCCCTGAAGCTGCAGAGCAGAGAGGCCTCACTGCCCGGGGATCAGCAGAGCCGGGAGGCCTCCGGGCCCCGGGATCAGCGGAGCCGAGAGGCCTCCTGGCCGCCTGGATCAGCGGAGCCGAGAGGCTCCAGGCCCGGGATCAGAGGAGCCTGATGGAAGCCCCTGTGTGTTTATGCACCCTGGGGGTGCAGAGGTCCTGTCCTAGGCAGAGGCCTATGGCGAAATTTTCAACTCTGTGAAGCAGCCTATGAGCTGGAAGGCGGCTCCTCTGACCTCAGTGCTGGAGAAGACCATTAAGCAGAAAACTAAAGAAACCGATTTTACATCATTTCCCAGGTGTAGAACAGTTGGCATGTAAGCCCCTGACCAGTGCCCAGCCTCTCCTCTGTCAGTCTATCTCACTCTTAGGTACCATGTTCTTTGTTCTGTCTTAACTGCAACTCATTTTTAAACTAGATTGCTTTTAAAAGAAGACTAAATAAAGTTTCCCTTAAGTTATTTAGGTGGTGCTGGGGCTGCTGGGGCTGCTGGGGGCCTGATAGAAGACACAAACACGCAACGGGGGGCCTGTACCCAGCAGCCCCAAGGCCCGCCACCTTGGTGCTGGGGCTGCTGGGGGTATCAGAGACACAAACCCGCAGGCCCGGCACCCAGCAGACCCAAGGCCTTCGTGGCAGCACCAAGGAGCAGCAAGCCAAGCAGTAGGAAGCAGCAAGCAGGTGGGCAGTAACAAGGGAGGGGTCCCGGACTGCAAGAGGCCACATGCTGGGCTAAGGGACCCCCCACCCATCCCCAGTGCACGAATTTCGTGCACTGGGCCTCTAGTGTATATATAATTATAACAATATTCTGAATAGTGTTTTATAAATAAATATAAATGTCTGCAGAATATAAAATTTAATTCTGAAGATAGTATTATGTGTCTCACTATCCCAAATGCTTGTTCATTGCCAAGACCAATTCTTCATAAGAAGAAATAGCAATTCTCATTTGTCCTTGTCCTCACTTGTTCAGTAAAGTTGCACTTGAAAATTTTATTACAATCTTCCCTTCCCCAATCCACCTACAACTAATATCCTTCTTTACCCGCTCTATTTTCTCTATAGCAATTTCAATGTCTAATGTGCCATGCAATTTACTGAATGTTTGTTTATCTCTCCCACACTCCTTTCACTCGCTTATAATGTAAGCTTTCAAGGCAATAAGTTTTTTTTTAATATTTTGATGATTTCAGAGAGGAAGAGAGAGGGAGAGAGAGATCGAAACATCAATGATGAGAGAGAATTATTGATCGGCTGCCTCCTGCATGCCCCCCCACCAGGGATCGGGCCCACAACGGGCATGTGTTCTGACCGGGAATCGAAATCATGACCTCCTGGTTCATAGGTCAATGCTCAACCACTGAGCCATGCTGGTTGGGGCAAGGTAACAATTTTTTTGTTGTTTCTTTATATATCCCAAGTACACAGAACACTGACTGACATGTACCACATGCTCAAAATTAAAGGCATCTGCCTCATTTCCAAAATTCAAAAGGAGCAGCTAATTACATGGCATCAGTGAACGTCTGGTCAGTGTGGATTTAAATGAAGGCTGTGTTGGTATTGGGGATGAAGGGATACTTTCTGGAGAATGGGTGTCTCAAACTCAAAGGTGCATAATTAAGATTTGACAAAAGAGGTGTCAAACGGGATAGATTTCAATAGGACCAACAGAGAACCTAACCCACCCGGAACAAAACCCAGCCGAGCCCCCGAGGATGCCTATGGGGTGATCACTGTCAGGCATCTTTAAAGTCAGTTATCTGGAGGGAACAGTTTCCATTTTGCCTGCTCGTAGATTCTTTCTAACCTTCCCAGGCTCTTTTTTTTTGGAGGTTCTGTGAATTTTTCAGTCCATTTCCTGGGGCAGGAATTCACACCACATCAAACCTCCTGCCAATGCTGGCAACACTGGCTCCTGTGAAAGGAGACTCTGGATCAAGGAGAGATGGCAAGGGTGAGCTGAAGGTCAAAAACCTAGCTGCACAGCCCGGGAGGCGGGGAGGGGGAGCGGGGGGAAGGGGGCAAAGAGGGGCCTTGCTTGGCTTTGCTCACTTGCACTGGTTTCTACCAGATGCACTTTAATCCTGGCAGAGCTTTAGCAAACCTTTTCCTGGCAACATTCAGGTTATTTCAAAAATCAACATAACTCATTTTGCAGCTCCCTCTGTAGACTCTGATATCCAGGTGAAGGCCTTGGGCGGGGCACAGGACTCAAGAGCTGGAGCCAAGTTATGGTCCATGAGGAACAAGACAGATGACTCCATTCCATTTACTAAACCCCATCCCACTTGCCCACCTGCCCAGCTCATAGCTGGTGCTAACTAGCCTCACTTCTCACCATTCCGCTGTCTGTTTTAATAAGGCTAGTGAGAGCCTTAATGTACTTTTGGGTTCTCTAAATAAGATGTTCCTCCCTGGACTGTGGATGTGGATTTCTCTTTGTCACAAAAAACCATGGGGGGCGGCACTCCTTTGACATTGGGTAGGGCAGAACATGATGTATATTTCATGTCTTTAAGACAGTAATCTTAAGAAAAAGGACCACTCTTAATTAAATTGTAAATCCCCATCCTCACCAACAGCAACGAAAGTCAAAGCTAATTATTGTCAGAGATAGCTTGGAATTAAATGTGGAATCGAATTTGAGGAGGAGGGTCATTTCTGGCTTTCGAAGGCAAACTCGGATGAGGCAACCCTGCTTCCTGTTGGGAGCACTTTCCACCTTGAAAATAAACATGAAGCAGAGGCAGGTAGATGACAGGTGTTCAAAATTTAAACCATGTTGCCCTGGCAGGGGAACCGATCCTGGCATTCAACCCTGGCACGCTTATAAAGAGGCACTTGGGCTTGAATCTAGCAGAGAGCGTTTGTTTAGGTAAGTGAACAGCAAACCCAAAGACCCGCCTACTAGACATAATGGCTTTTTATTCCTTTAATTAGAAGGTTGGGGTTTCTTAAAGGGCAGCTTTTTTTCCTTATTTTTTTTTCTTCCAACTCTGCACTCACAGCGACTGTTCTTCACACAGTTCAGTAGCCGTCTCCCTCATGAGAGGTCAAGAGCCAATTGGATCTTAAACTGGCCGGTGGCCTGTAAACAAGATGTGCCCTATTGCAGGAGGCTGATGAGAGTGCCTGTGAGGGGCGGGTGCTGAACGTGGGTACAAAGTTGGTTGACTCAAAGGTTAACTACCCATTGAAAGAGAGTCTAAAACAAGGAACGACCTTTCTTCCCCCTAGTTTTACGTTAGCTGCTAAGGAATAGAGATCCTGCGCAAGATAAGGGCGAGACAGCGTGACTTGGTTCACTGGGTCCTAGCAAGCTTGCCAAAAAACTGAAAGGGGAGGGGGGGAGGAGAGCATCTGCTTTTTAAAAAGAGTTTTAAATGCAAGATTAATGTACCATATCTTGTTGTGGAAACATGTCCTCCACGGCAGCTCCACTGCCATCTTTCTGTTAACGTGTTAGCATGGCTCACTTCAAAGACCTACCCCCCTCTCCCCACCTGCCTCAGCTACACTGCATTCGACCGGGGCAGCTTCTAATTACGCCCTTTGCCTGAGTCCAGCGTGCCTTGCTCAGGACAAACACTGGAAGGCAGGGCTTCTCCGTGGCTGTGCAGTGGCGTGACCCAACATGGATTTTCAGGTTTCCATTTCACCCACTCTCCCCAGGGTTTGTATTCCTGGGGGAGAGGCGGTCCCGGAAGGCCTGGACTATTTCCCCACGCGTAACAGCTTTACATTCTATTTCCAGTGTCCCTGCATGAAAACCCTTTGTTTTCTTCAGATCCCTCATGCTGGCAGGTCATCCTTCCTCCTTTATAACCTGTCTGTCTTCTTGTATATTTATCTCTACAGGAATGTAGCTCCAAAGAAAGAAAAGGCAGCTATGGTTTCTTCCCCGCAGCCTAGTTTGCTGTTTATGTCTACAGAAAGCTTTGGCCCCAGAAAGGAACGTGTACAGCTTTAAGCATCCCAGAAAACAAACCATCCCAATGTCAGGGAATCAAGTCAGGCAATGGGGAACTCACAACAGAGCTATTTTTTCCTTTGTATGAGAACAAATGGTGCCCTTGAGTGTCCAACCTCGAGTGGGGAAAGAGGAGGGTGTTAGGAGGAACAAGTGGTGGTGTTGCAATCCTGTTTTCTTCCTTTCCCAGGGCTCCACGCACCCCACCCTCTGGGCGGCCAGGCCAAGGGAAGAGGTGATTCTTTACAGGAAGGCTCTAAATGAGACCCCTGAAGGTCAGCCTGGGGTTCCTGGGGTGGAGTGAGGGATCCTGTGTACTTTCCCCATTGACCTAGAAGTCCTATCTGATGAGTCCTTTGTAGTGATATTAATCATTTCAAGTTCCTAAAATAAAGATAATTAACAGATTATTCAAAAAGGAAACTTCTGGAAGCTGATAAAAATTGCTGAAAGCTCAGAGGTAGCATGGGTTTTTAAGCTTGTACTAGAGGCCTGGTACACCAGCGGGGTCCCTCGGCCTGGCCTGCGGGATCGGGCCAAAACTGGCTCTCCGACATTCCCTGAGGGTTCCCAGATTGCAGAGGGCACAGGCCAGGCCGAGGAAACCCACCAGTGCACGATAGGGGCCAGTGCCTGGCCCTTCTTGCTCCGTCCCAATAGGCTGGACCCCAGCAGCAAGCTAACCTACTGGTCGAAGTGTCTGCCCCGTGGTGGTCAGTTCACATCACAGCGAGCAGTTGAGCATCCTTAGCATATCATTAGCATATTATGCTTTGATTGGTTGAATGGACGACCAGACACTTAGCATAATAGGCTTTTATTATATAGGATTCTTCCACAGAGACTTCTAAAGAGACATAACAATAACTTTAAAGGCAAGGCAAGGTCTGGGGAGTGTAATAGTGAAAGATGGGGGACATTCCTGCCTTGAGCCATCTCTAACCACAACAAAAATCCAAGGAAGCACTGAGCTATTTGCCCTCCCCTTCCACACTTTCTTTCCCAGCTAGCTTAAGCCATCCTGCTATTACTCCTTTTTCTAGGGGCTAAATTTCTCACTGCAAATGAAAGCTTTCTCTCTGATGGCTACCCTGTGGGAAAGTACTGAACTCAACTGTACAGCCAGTCCCTGCAAACTGGGTGCCATCCTGAGCCATCAGCTATCTTATGTAGACAGTTTCCCCATACTTATAGTCTGTCTAACCCCAGATAGAGTATCCGATGCATTCAATTCCACAACAATACATTACAGGTCATTTGTCTGGCCACTGCCTCCATTTAGGAGGGTGAATTCTGGATTATTCTGTTACTTTTCTCTGACACTTGATGCTCTGCAATCTTTTTTTTTAAGTATATTTTATTGATTTTTTAGAGAGGAAGGGAGAGGGATAGAGAGTCAGAAACATCAATGAGAGAGAAACATCGATCAGCTGCCTCCTGCACACACCCCACTGGGGATATACCCGCAACCAAGGTACATGACCTTGACCGGAATCGAACCTGGGACCCTTCAGTCCGCAGGCCAACACTCTATCCACTAAGCCAGTGATCGGCAAACTGCGGCTTGGCAAACTATGGCTCGCAAGCCACATGCAGCTCTTTGGCCCCTTGAGTGTGGCTCTTCCACAAAATACCGACTTCTGCGCATGGGCCACGAAGTTTCAATAGCACTGTACATGTGCACCCACACGTGGTATTTTGTGGTATTTTGTGGAAGAGCCAAACTCAAGGGGCCAAAGAGCCGCATGTGGCTCGCAAGCCGCAGTTTGCCGACCACCGCACTAAGCCAAACCGATCAGGACTGCAACCTTAATTAACTGATATATGCCCCAGCCCAGCTCTCCAGAGTAGGATTCTGGAGTGTCCCTTATCTATGTGTGTCTCAGACAACTTCCTGCCAGGATGGGGAGCCCAAGGTTGGATGAATTCAAGGCCTGGACACTCATAACCCATGTATGCCTAGCTGTGAGGTCACAAGCTAGAACCGCAGGGATCTGAATTCTAACTAGGATTGTTGGGCCTCAAGTTCAGGGAGGTCTTGGGGATGGGGCTTAATGGGAATAATCTCAAAGGAAACCAGATTCCTTCATCACCATTTCCTCTCCGGACAGTTTCTCCTCCTGGGCTCCCTCTGTAGAAAGGCCCAGTCCCAGGAAGTGACTTTGGTGGAGCCAAGAAGCAACCCTCGGTGTCATTTCTAGAACATAAGTCTAGATTCAGAGTCCCAGTCAGCTTCTTCTGCAGAGAAAATGCCAGAACTCATACAGGCATCCTGGGAATAGTGCAACACTGCACATGTGTTCAAGTGCAGGCAGTGGTGCAATCGCCAGTGCCTCCCATAGAAAGGAGTCTCAATGCAGTTGGACTTGTTAACATATATCTTATGCCTGGTACATGCAGGGTATTTTGGCCATTACAAAAGGCAGTGGAAAACCAATTCCAAGGCTGAAGATAAATATATGCACAAAACTATAATAAAGGTCAGAGTGGTTAATAATAATAATAATAATAATAATCCTATCTAATAAAAGAGAAACATGGTAATTAGCGTACGACCGCTACCCTTCCCATTGGCTAATCAGGGTGATATGCAAATTAACTGCCAGCCAAGATGGCGGTTAACCACCAACAAAGATGGCGGCTAATTTGCATATGTAGGCACAATGCTGGGAGGCGAAAGGGAAAGGACAGAAGAAGCCCCCTGCCACTGACGGTGATTGGAAACCCAGGGGGGAGCTAAGAGCCGGGGGCAGAGCAAAGGTGGCCCTGGGGGCCGCCTTTGCCCTGCCCCCCAGCTGTGATCAGAGAACCAGGCGCCTTTGCCGCCCCGGCCAGTGATAGCGGGAAGCAGGGGTGGAGCCAGCAATGGGAGCTGGGCAGGGACGGAGCCGGCAGTCAGGGGAGCTAGGGATCCCTTGCCCAGGCCTAAAGCCTTGGCCAAAGACGTTAGGCCTGGGCAGGGGTGGAGCCTGCAATCGTGGGGAGCTGGGGGTCCCCTACACAGACCTAACGCCTTGGCCAGAGGCGTTAGGCCTGGGCAGGGGCGGAACCAGCCATCGCAGGGAGCAGGGGCCGAATCAGCGATCCTGGGCAGCTGGGGGTCCCCTGCCCAGGCCTAAGGCCTCGGTCAGAGGCATTAGGTCTAGGCAGGGGCAGAGCGGGAGATCATGGGGAGCCGGGGGTCCCCTGCCCAGGCCTAATGCCTTGGCCAGAAGCGTTAGGCCTGGGCAGGGGTGGAGCCTACAATCGCCTGGAGCTGGGGGTCCACGGCCCAGGCCTAATGCCTCGGTCAGAGGTGTTAGGCCTGGGCAGGGGTGGAACCAGCCATCACGGGGAGCAGGGGCGGAGTCAGCAATCCTGGGCAGCTGGGGGTCCCCTGCCCAGGCCTAAGGCCTCAGCCAGAGGCATTAGGTCTAGGCAGGGGCAGAGCGGGAGATCGCGGGGAGCTGGGGGTCTCCTGCCCAGGACTAATGCCTCCACCAGAGGCCTTAGGTCTTGGCAGGGGTGGTGCCAAAGATCGTGGGTAGCAGGGGCGGAGCCGGGAATGGTGGGAGCTGGGGGTCCCCTGCCCAGGCCTGACGCCTCTGCCGGAGGCCTCAGGCCTGGGCAAGGGGCCGATCCAGTGATCGGCGGTCGGAGGGTGATGAGGGTCAACTCCTCTGGCCGAGGCATCAGGCCTGGGTGGGGGGCGAAGCCGGTGATTGGGGGGATATGAGGGTCCCCTTGACCAGGCCTGAAGCCTGGGTCAGAGGCGTCAGGCTTGGGCGGGGGGTGGAGCAAGCGATCAGAGGGAGATGGGGGTCCCCTGCCCAGGCATGATTCCTGGGCCAGAGGCATCAGGCCTGGGCGGGGGTCAGAGCCAGTGATCGGGGGGAGATGGGGGTCCCCTGTCCAAGCCTGACACCTCTGGTGGAGGCGTCAGGCCTGGGCAAGGGGCCGATCAGGCGATCGGAGGGTGATGGGGGTCGACGCCTCTGGCCGAGGCATCAGGCCTGGGCGAGGGCGGAGCCGGTGATCGGGGGGAGAGAGGGGTCCCCTGCCCAGGCCTGAATCCTGGGCCAGAGGCATCAGGCCTGGGCCAGGGGCGGAGCCAGCAATCGGAGGGGTTTGGGGGTCCCCTGCCCAGGCCTGACGCCTGGGCCAGAGGCATCAGGCCTGGACAGGGGGCAGAACCAGTGATCGGGGGGAAATGAGGGTCCCCTGCCCAGGCCTGACACCTCTGGCAGAGGCATCAGGCCTGGGCAAGGGGCCGATCCTGCGATTGGAGGGTGATGGGGGTCAATGCCTGAGGGATCCCAGTATGTGAGAGGGTGCAGGCTGGGCTGAGGGACACTCCCCCCCCCCCCACCCAGTGCGTGAATTTCATGCACCGGGCCCCTAGTAATGTATAATTGAAGATCCAAATAAAGTGCTATGGGAACACAAAGAAACAAGTGACTTCCATTGGGTGGGGGAATAGGAAGACAGTGAGGAGGGAGGCTTCTTTCACCTGGGCCTGGTGGGCAGGGTCTTGAAGACCATCAGGGTGGTCTTCCCCAGGCTCTTAGTCGCTGCCCCTGAACTTCTCCTCTCTTACCCTGCTGTGAGGTTTCCAGGAGGAAGGACTCCTAGGCAGGACTGATATTCTAAATATTAAAAAAAATAGTAAGGGCCTGGTCAGTGTGGTTCAGTGTATGAGCATTGACCCATGATCCAGGAGGTCACAGTTCAATTCCCAGTCAGGGCACATGCCTAGTTTGTGGGCACAATCTTCTGTAGGGGGTGTGTAGAAGGCAGCTGATCAATGATTCTCTCTCATCACTGATGTTTCTCTCTCTCTCCCTCTCCCTTCCTCTCTCTGAAATCAATAAAAACAAATTTAAAACAAAACAAGAAGCAGTAAAGTATAAGAAATAACCAGTGAGAATGGATACACATTAACCAACCAGGCTGGTGCACACCCATTAACATATCCCCACTTCCAGGGGTGCAGCTGGTGTGGAAGATGAGAGCAAGGCATCAAAGGAGTTTGGGGGTAAGGAGAGGTTTGGGGGAGGGGGCCATGGTAATGTTATAACCACTCTTTTGGCTGGTTGTTTTCCTTTCATTTTTTAAAAAAATGGGAAAGTTTAAATGAGTTCTAATGAGTATGTCTTCTTTTTATTATGAAGTAACCATTTACTAACTTTAAAATAATATAAAGGCTCAAAAGGAGACTGTGGACCCAACTCACACCCATTAGGATGGCTACTATACTATAAGAAAGAAGGAAGGGAAGAAGAAAGAAAGAGGAGGGAGAAAAGGAGGAAGGGAGGAAGAAAAACAAATCCTATATAATAAAAGCCTACTATGCTAAGTGTCCGGTCGTCTGTTCAACCAATCAAAGCATAACATGCTAATGGTATGCTAAGGCCGCTCAACCGCTCACTATGATGTGCACTGACCACCAGGGGGCAGACGCTCTGACTGGTAGGTTATCTTGCTGCTGGGATCCAGCCGATAGGGACTGAGCAAGACAGGTTGGACATGCCCTGGAGCCCTCCTGCAGTCCCTCCCCAGCTGGCCAACCTCCCACGTCTCTCCCTGGCCACGATCATGCATCAGTGGAGTTCCTGGGCCTGGCCTGCACCCTTTTGCAATGCAGGACCCCTCAGGGGATGTCGGAGAGCCGGTTTCGGCCCGATTCCACAGGCCAGTCTGAGGGACCCTACTAGTGCACGAATCCGTGCACCACGCCTCTCATAAAGGATACAAGAAAGGAGTAAAAAAGAAAAAAGAAGTGTTGGTGAAATTGTGGAGAAATTGGAACCCTTATGCATTGTTGTTAGGAATGTAAAATGGTATGGTTACTGTGGTAATGTTATATGGTGGTTCCTAAAAATAATTAAAAATTGAATTACTATGTGATCCAGCATTTCTACTTTTGGGCACAAACCAAAAGGAATTGAAAGCAGGAGCTGGAACAGATATTTGAACCTTCATGTTCATAACAGCATTATTCACAATAGCCAAAATGTAGAATCAATTCAATTATCCACCAAGGATGAATGGATGAACAAAATGTGGTGTATACACACAATGAACTATTATTCAGCCTTAACAAGGAATGAAATTTTGGCACATGCTACAACATGGATGAACCTTGAGGATATCATGCTAAGTGAAATAAGTCAGCCACAAAAGGACAAATACTGAATGATTCCACTTATATGAGGCATCTGGGTGGAGACAAATTCACAGACAGAAAATAGAATGGTGGTTTCCAGAGGATGGGGGAGGGGGGCATGGGAAGGTAGTGCTTAATGGATATGGATTTTCAGCTGAGGGGAATGAAAAGAGTTCTGTGGATGATGGTGGTGATGGTTGCACAATAATGTGAATGTGCTTAATGCCACTGAACGATACATTTAAAATTATTAAGATGGTAAATTTTATGTTATATGTACATTATCAAAACATTTTTAAAGGACCATGGAAAAGAAAGCTCTCTTAGGAGGGAGATTGCTTGTATAAATCCTGAAGGTGGAAAGGCGGAGTGCATGTCAGCTATGTGACAGCGCCTGTACTCTACATTGAGAATGAGCTGTGAGAGGAAAAGTTGAAAAATCTGGTTGAGTTAAATAGTCAAAGTGCACGACATCAGAGTTGGATACTTTATAGTGAATTGACAGTTTTGAAGAAAGAGAGTGACATGATTCAATATGTATTTCAGGAAAATATCTGAAGTAGAACCATGTGGGTTCATTGAATAAGGAAGAGACTAGAGGTCTTAACAAGAAAGAAGGGCTAGTAGAACTAGGGTGTTTTTTTTTAATGGGAATGGCAGAAGGAGAAGGTGGGAAAGACGTTGCAGAGGTAAAACCAATGTGAAGGGTGAGCAAACAAGAGGCATCAGATACGATGTTGTGTGGACGTGGGGAAAAGATGCTGCTGTCACTTCCAGAGATGGCAGCATGGAAGGAGTCAGAAGAGAGAATAACTGCATTTTGAAACCTGTCCAAGCGTTTGTTACCTAAATAAGGCGGAAATCTGGTTACAAGAATGAATGAGAGGTGGCTGACATGTACCAGGCTCCATAGCCTTATCCTCTAGATCTGAGAACATCCTCCCCACCCTGCAGTTCTCTAGTAACTCTTCCTCCTCCTCCTCCTGATCCTGCTCTTCCTCTTCTCCCTCCTCCTCCTCCTCCCCCTACCACCTTCTCCTCCTCATATCTGCTACTAAATGGTACTTCCGTAGGGAAAAACTTTCCTCACCCTCCTCACTCCAATTGTGATTAAGGTGTCCTTCTAGGTGCTCCCATAATACCCTGTGCCTCCTACATCACAACACTTACCACCTTTTATTGTAATTGCTATTGTAATTTTGTGGTTATAGTAGCTGGCTCTCAGAAGATCCTCTAATATATCCTTATTGACTAGATGGGAGTTCTAGGGGGGAGGTGGAGAAGGAAAAAATATGAACGGCAGGACGGAAGGAATGAAGGGAGGAAGGAAGGAAGGAAGTAAGTAAGTAAGGAAGGAAGGAAGGAAGGAAGGAAGGAAGGAAGGAGACAGGAAAAACCTGGAGTTCAGAAAAGCAGAAAGGCCTACAAGTGCCAATTTAGATGTCAACCACAAATGAAGTCAGAAGATAAAAATAAATAAGAAAAAATATGATAGAAGAGTGTATAGACATAGGTGGAATATAGACCAGGACAGAGCCTGTACATTTGGAATGGAGGGGAAGGGGGAAGAAGGGAGAAGAGGATAGACTAAAGGAAACAGAATGATTTCAAGGGTTAAAAAAAATCAAAACGGACACGTGCCACTGAAATGAGGAAACAGGAATTTTCATGAAGGGGATGCTACAGTGGAGCAGGGAGGATGAGAACAGTGACCAAGAAAGTGTTTGGGGCTGGCACCCAGGAAGCCTGTGGTGGGAGATGTCAGAGTGAGAGAATGGGAATGAGAACTATCAAGTGGGGCTGTGAGTGGAGATGCCACTGGGAGGGAAGAGAAAGATTTTGCTGGCAGCTCAAAGGAAGAATGGGACTTAGATGTATTTTGCACTCAAGGAGACCAGAGAGATGTGAGACTATTCATAGCCCAAAGGGAGAGAGTCACAATACAAGAAAGAGAAGACACAAGCAATGGCACAGGTCAATGGGGTTGGTAGGTGGACTCAAAGTCAAGGTCAGAGACAAAGGGCATTAGCCTTTGAGAGGAAGCAGAATAAATGGTTCTTAAAAGAGGAGGAAGAAAGGAGGAAAGGACAGGTAAAGATAGCAAACAGGTGAGAGAAGCTAAGGGGCCTCTCCTCTTGGATGAACCGAGGTCATTTTCTGAGTGAGGGGGTCAGGTAGGAGGGCAGTAGAGGTGGGACTGGGTCTTGGCAGGAGTGTAAGGTTTGGAAATCCCTCACTGGTTACATAGGAAAGAATGTTAATATTCACAGGAAGTCTGGATCCCACAGAACCCTTAAAATAACAGCATGCTGGCCCTGGAGGCACACTCCTTTCCAATAGCCCAACCCTGAGTGTGCAGGGGAGAGTGAGTCTGACAGGACTTTCCGAGAAAAGGAAAAGACTCTGTATCCATTCCAAGCATTGTTCCAGGCTGTGAAGTGGGGCTAATCGAAGAGCTGGGACAGCACATTGCTGCCTGCAGGGATGGCCTGCCCACTCCCCCGCTCTGCTTTATGATCTGTCTGGCTTTCAACCTGTTCCCCCATCCAACTGTGAGTCTCTTGTGAGTCATGACCCCAGTCATGGCTGGACCCCACCTAACAGCAAGCAAGAGCAGGGAACTCCCCGCATGACAGGTACAGTTAAGTGTGGTGGGAGGTTTGTTATGGCTCTGGAACTGCTGCCTACCTCACCATTAGAGATGTGCTTTTGAAATCAAAATGAGAAGAGGAGCCTGGTAGAGAAGGCCATTCATGGTGCTCACCTGTGGATTGGCTTAGCCCTTTGCTTATTCTTAAAAATTAGCTAATATCAGCTATCCCAGGAAATGAGAGTAGGTAGCAAGTCCAGACTCAGATTGAGGCCAATATGACAATAAGTCTGTGCTCTTTACAGGAAGCTATATCACCTCGCAGGTGCTGCTTTTCCCCCGATGCAGTAAGAAAAACAAGAAGGAAGAAAGGACGGAGGGAGGAGAAAAGGAAGGAGAGAGGAAGGGGGCAGGGAGCCGTATGGGAACATTTTGAGAATCAAGAAATGGTTCTACAGACACATTCCAACAGACAAGGGATGTTGCTATACCAGATGCAGGAGCAAAGTTCCAGTGCCATTTGGTTCAGAAAGATGAGCTTCCAGGGGCACCCAAGCCCCACAAGTGTGTACCACAAACTTGGATATTTTTACCTCTGGCTTATCCCCCCTCCTGCCTCCCTTCCAAGTATTAGTATCTTAACATTCTTCTGATTATGTTTCCTTTTAAAGGAGATGCTACTCTTACTAAAAGGTCAACCAGCTAAAAATATTTTGTTTGAATTTTCCATGCTCTTTCCGCATGATTTCTTTGCTTCAAGTCTTGCCTAGGAGAGAGGACTGGAACATTTTCTACTCACAGGGAGCCATTCTCCAGGCACCGGCACCAAGGTTTCTTTCCTCCTCTTCCTTCCCTGATTCATCCCCTTTAGTCTTATCCGTAACTTTCAGAAGAACCAAAATAAATATTTTATTTGTAAAGACAAGAGAAACATTCCTTTGACATTTAAAGCCAAAGGGCCAATGTTAATTTTTAGAAAACTCTTTACAATAGTCAAGGCAGGGTGCCCCTATATGTTAGTTATTAAAATGAGAGTTTTCCTTGGGGCAGTGATTCCAGTGATCTGATTGCCATTGGGAGGCACACCCCAGTTACCCGGACCATCCTACTAGCAGAATCACTACTTTAGGCTGAGACATGGAAAGTCCCTATTTAAAGTTCTCTTCCTGGAGTCTCTTTCCTCCATTTCTCTACCTGGCAAAATTCTATTCATTCTTTAACACACAGCTCAAGGTTAAGTACCTGTACTCAGGGTCAGCTGTTCTGTCTTCCAGATTCTCACTTCTACTACTGTTACAGACTTTAACTTGTCCTTTGTTTGTCTGCACGACTTCTTTCCACAACACACTCCCTCTCCATAGCGCTTTCATCCAGGCCAAGACCAGTCTTAGTATCTCTATAAAATAAGGCCTGGGACTTAATGGGTACGAGTTAAGGAAAAAATTGCTCTGACACTTGGTAATGAAGACTTTATTCAAGACTGCTGCAATAGGGGAGAGCGATCGGGCTCAACTCTAAACACAGCAAGGGCAAGTAGCGATTTACAGCCAAGAAGCAGGGTGAAGGGGCTCAGGAAATGAACTGTTACTAAGAGGGGACATCAAGAATGGGGAATTCTTGCTAAGTTGACTTGCCAGGACTCTGCTAAGACTGAGTTGGCCAGACCAAAGACAGGGCCCCATTCCAAGGCCCATTCCAAAAGAGGGCTCAGAGGAGCCTGACTAAAGCCTGGTCAAGGAGAGAGTCTTAGTTATTACCAAAGAGCTTATAGAATGAAAGCATTTCAGAGGTAATTTATTCTTGTGATTAAACCCTATTGACATAATCCCTCTGTAAACAATTACTGGTCTTTGACCAAACTCTAGCCAGGCTCCTCTGAATTCTCTTTTCAACCAGGCACTGGATTTTGGGCTTCTGGGTTTGTTTCTGCATTGTCCAACTTTAGCAAGAATCCTGTTAAGTTGGTTTAGAATCCCTGTTCTCTGTATCTGACCACCCTCAATTTCTGGCCAGGTCCTCATTCTCCACCATCCTCCTGGTGTTGTCTGATATCCTTCCCTGACTTCAACAAGAACCCTGCTGATTGGTTCAGCCAGACTCCCCCTCAACCCTGATGTTTCCACTCAGTAATTTTTCAGCCACTGATCCCCCACCCTGTTCCTTGGGTATAAATTCCCATTTTTCCTTGTTGTTTCAGAGATGAGCCCAATCTCTCTCCCCCACACAAAACCCCACTGCAGTGATCCCCATACACATCCTCTTAGCTCCCCCTGGAGTAAAATCAGCCTTATGACCCTTTTACTAGTGTCATGAATAATGTTTTCATTAACACATCCTTTTAAACAAACCTGGCTAGAGAGCACTAACAGGAAACTGAGGGGTGGACTTGGATGGGGGTGCAATGGCCAGGCAGCCTGAGATCCATGGGCCCCCAGGGCCAGGGCACTGAAAGCAGGTAGGTCCCTAAAGAACAGTCTCACCTACATCACAATTGTACCTGCAGCTCACCCTTGTCCTCAAGATGTCAAATTCTTCTCATATCCAATTAAACTTTCAAGCTGATTCTATTTCCTGGTCAAAGAGGGTTGTTTTTGCTTTGTTTTTCCCCCACTTCAAAAATTTCAATTTAAATGTGAAAAGCAGCCTGCCCTTTTTGTGTTTAGAATAGCTTTCAGTTCCAAAGCAGTTCCCATGGGAATTCCTTGTAAGACTATGAAACTTGAGAGACCAGGAGCTAATGGTAGAAAGTGGAGGTGCCCGGGGGACGGTAAAAGTAAAAGATGAGTTCTGTTTGTTTTCAGCCTGATTCCCTCAGGATCATCTCCTCCCATAAAGAGCTTCCTGTTAGCACAACACTGTCCTCAGCGTTTTTAGAACGAGGCCAAGATCAGTAACCTAGACCTGACATGTCAGAGCTTTACACGCAAAAGGCCAGAGGCTAAGATGGAAGTGATGGTATTTGCTGAAGGTCTCAGCCCTTTGAAGGAACAGAATGAGGACAGGAATCTCCACATCTTACTGTCACTCATTTCCCCCAATCCCCACCACCACCCTGAGCCCTCTGAGCAGAGGGTCCTGAGCAGGAGCTGTTCACTTGTCAAAGGACTTTACATCAGCTCATTAATGTGAAACTGGAAGGTTTTGAAGCCTTGTTGACACAGGAGTTTTTGTGTAGAAATAACCAAGTGGTTGTCCTTGGCAATTTGCAGCTAAGCTCCTTAGCTTGCATTTTGCAGAGCCTGGGCAGGAGCCCTTGCATGTTCTCTCTCCATGATAATCAGGTAGCTCAATAAACAAGGAAACCAAACTTCAGCTCCCAGTGAGAAACTCAGGTTGTCATTCTCAAGGCTGCAGCATTTACTGGACGCCTGGTGGGGAAGCAGCCACCCAACACAGGCTGAAACTAGTCATCCGACTCAGCCTTTTCCATGGAAATATCAACCTCAATCTAAAGGTTAATTTCAAAACAAGGGTATATTTTATACTATACCTATATTATATTCTATATATACTGTACTATATACACACATATATATTACATACTATAGGTATATGCATTATACACACATATTTTAAGCTTCTTATTTGAGATCACTTCAGTTTCATAAAGTTGCTAAAATAATACAAATAACTTTTATATACTCTTTACTCAGATTTTAATGTTGGTCCACATGTATTTTCTCATCTCTCTCTCCCTCCATATATATGTTTGCCCCTAAATTATTTGAGAGTAGGTTATATACAACTAGAGGCCTGAAATTTGTGCAAGGGGCTAGGCCCTCACAGCCCCGCCTGCCTCGGCTGGCCCTCATAGCCCCGGCTTCATAGGGAAGGTCATCTGGACTTGTTCTGCTGTTCGGTCTAATTAGCATCTTACTTCTTTATTATATAGGATTATTCCCCTTTACCCCTGAATGCACCAGTGTTTGCTTGAGATAAAGATGCCCTCTTACATAGCCACAGTAAAGTTATCAAGTTCAAGAAATTTAACAATGATGTGATAGTTACCTAATCTACCATTCATTAACTATTGCTATAATGTATCCCAAAAGTCTTAGTGCAGCTTTAAGCTGTTTAATGTTTTTAATAAAACAAAGAAAAATGTTTTACTCACTGCAGAGATAATTCATGAGAACCCTCCTATCAATTTATATGAAGAACACATTATTTGCTCCATAAATTATTTATTGATGTAGCTATTTTTAGTTTGCTTATTGCCTAGCACTAAAGCCTCTGAAGACCTAGCTGTAAATCCAGGCAGATAGTCTGGGTACCCTGCTGGTATCGAGTTGATTGGAAAGATCTGATATTTTATTATAAAAGCAATTAATCAGCAGGGAAGTTGAAGAGGTAAAATACAGCCTTTAAAATTTTAGCAGCATTTGGGCTTCTGGGACATACAAGAATTAAAACGTGGATGAGAAATGTTCTTTGTGAAAATTACCCCACTCTCCATAAGACCAGGATGCACACAATTAATAGTCACACCAGGAGCCAACAGCAAGAATCATTAAACCAAGCACAGAACCATCCTGACTCTATGCTTTTACTTCTTAAAGGGAAGGGGACAGATTAGATGATGGATAGATAGATAGATAGATAGATAGATAGATAGATGATAGATGTAATCTACATTAATAAAAGACAAACATGCAAATTGACCTTAGCTTCGCTATGCCTTAAGCCATGCCCACCAGCCAATCAGAGCGACTATATGCAAATTAACCCAACCAAGATGGCAGCCGGCAGCCACGAAGCTAGAGCAAGCAGGAGGCTTGGTCGCCCCAATGATGGAGGAAGCCAAGCTTCCTGCTTGCCCCAGCGGGCTCTGAGCTCCACTCAAAGCAACAAAGTTTCAATTTTAGAAGATAAATAAACCCCAGATAACTGCTTTCAGCCAGCCGTGGCCACGGAACTGGAGCGAGCAGGAGGCTTCCCTCCCGCCCACCTGGCCAGCTCTAGCTCCTCTCAAGGTTACAAAGTTTCAATTATAGAAGGTAAATAAAACCCAGAATAAAAAATTTAAAAAAAGGAGAGGCTGGGAGCTTCCATTGCTGGGGGGGCTTGGCCAGCCTGAAAACGGCCCTCAGCCCCCACCCAGACTGGCCAGGCACCCCAGTGGGGACCCCCCACCCTAAAGGGGGTGTGGCCAGCCTGAAAACAGCCATTAGTCCCTCACCCAGGCTGGCCAAACCTCCATGGGGAGAGGGTCCCCACTGAGGGGAGGCCACTGCGGGGGGGGGGGGGGTTTGACAGCCTTGAAAAAGACATTAGCCCCTCACCCCAGGTGGGCAGGGGCCCCCAGGGGGAACCCCCACCCTGGTCCGGAAACCCTTTAGGGGCAAACCAGCTGCCGCCAACCATGGAACCAGGCCTTCTTTCTTTTTATAAAAAAAGGGTAATATGCAAACTGACCCTAACAGCAGAAAGACTGGGAATGATTGGTCACTATGACACACACTGACCACCAGGGGGCAGACGCTCAATGCAGGAGCTGCCCCCTGGTGGTCAGTGCGCTCCCACAGGGAGCTCTGCTCAGCCACAAACCAAGCTGACGGCTGCCAGTACAGCGGTGGTGGTGGGAGCCTCTCCCGCCTCCTCAGCAGCACTAAGGATGTCCGACTGCAGCTTAGGCCTGCTCCCCACTGGCAAGTGGACATCCCCTGAGGGCTCCTGGGCTGCCAGAGGGATGTCTGATTGCCAGCTTAGGCCCAATCTCCCGGGGAACAGGCCTAAGCCTGCAGGTGGTCATCCCCCGAGAGGTCCCAGACTGCGAGAGGGCACAGGCCGGGCTGAGGGACACCCCCCCCCCACTGAGTGCACAAATTTTTGTGTACCGGGCCTCTAGTCCTATATGATAAAAGCCTAATATGCAAATCTACCAAACGGCGGAATGACCGGTTCACTATGATGCAAACTGACCACCAGGGGGCAGATGCTTCATGCAGGAGCTGCCCCCAGCCCTCAGGCCCAGGCCAGCCAAGGCAGGTGCCAGCAGGGGGCCTCCCCGATCGCCCCACTGGTCACCCCACAGATTGGTCCTGATTGCTGGCCAGGCCTAGGGACCCTACCCATGCATGAATTTTGTGCATCAGGCCTCTAGTTTCATTATAATATGAAGATTATACCATTTACCTTCAGCCACATTCAATCTTATTCTCAACCACCCACCGTGTCATTAGAAGAGATGTCCTATCAGGTCATTCCCCCTCCCAAACCCTGGGTGACCTTCTTGAGGCTATTTTCTCTCCTTGAGACTTTGCCACAACAATCAGCCTGCCTCTCTCTCTCTCTCTCTCCTTACCCTTTTCTCTCTCCTTTGCCTCCTTCTCCATTGGCTTTTTCCCCTATGACTGGGATTCTTTCCCCAGGAATGAAGTCCAAGTGCATCTGGAGTAGCTGTGACGTGGGTGCTGTGCCTGTGGGGAGGTGGGATGTGTGGAAGCAGAGTCAGAGACAAGGAACCACCTGGACACGTGATCAAGTGAGATGAGGCCTTTATTCCGGAGAGTCTGGGTTGAGGGGAGGAGGTAAATTAAAGATCCTGACAGGTAGCAATAGGACAGTGATGGCGAACCTATGACATGTGTGTCAGAGGTGACACGCGAACTCATTTTTTGGTTGATTTTTCTTTGTTAAATGGCATTTAAATATATAAAATAAATATCAAAAATATAAATCTTTGTTTTACTATGGTTGCAAATATCAAAAAATTTCTATATGTGACACGGCACCAGAGTTAAGTTAGGGTTTTTTAAAATGCTGACACACAGAGCTCAAAAGGTTCGCCATCACTGCAATAGGGTATGGAGAAAAACAGAAAATCAAAAAACATAAATAAATTTGGGGCTAGTAAGAACTATTTGCTAAGAGTCTTATAGTTGGAAATAAATGCTCACATATAAGATTTTACTTTTACTTACTTATCATGCCTTGGGCACCAAGTAGTATCCAGATAAGAGATTTTGCAGTGGATTCCCATCAGGCATTCCCTTCCCCAACTAACAGACTTTAAAAGAAGAAAGGGAGGCCCTAACTGGTTTGGCTCAGTGGATAGAGCATTGGCCTGCGGACTGAAAGGTCCCAGGTTCGATTCCGGTCAAGGGCATGTACCTTTGTTTCAGGCACATCCCCAGTAGGAGGTGTGCAGGAGGCAGCTGATTGATGTTTCTAACTCTCCCTCTCCCTTCCTCTCTGTAAAAAGTCAATAAAATATATTTTTTAAAAAAATAAAGAAGAAAGGGAGATGCTACAAAGGGAATTTTAGTTTTCCAGCTCCAGGCAAAACCTGCCAGGTTGGGATCAGTTGGTGTCACCTCCCCCTGAAGGCCTCTTTGCAGGGGAGGTAATGGGCCAGGTTGGGTTTCAAGAAGTCAGTCCACCAGAGCCAGCCCAGGTGGCTCCTTCTGTCTGCTGACAGCTAACACTAATGCTAATGAAGAAAACAGAGAGATAAGCACTCAATAGCAACCCAAAGCAGCAACTCAAGTGAATAAAGAAAAATGCATTAGCAGCATGATTCTCTCTGTTGTGGGCCATTAGGGCCATGTGGGCTCAGGGGTCCTCCAAGGGCAAGCGGATGGCCAGGTGGTGCGCCCGCCCGTCAATGTCCCAGGAAAACGGTGCTTCGTGTATTGCAGGTCAGAATGACTCCAGTGCAGGCTTCAGTAGTATGTCTGTAGCCACGTCTCATTCCCACAGCACAGCTCTTTACATGTTTAAGCCTTACAACAATCTAACAAGATGGCTTTGAAAATCATTTCAAACACGAGGAAACCAAGCTTCTGCGAGATTCAGAAACTTTCTCAAGATCATAAAGTAAGTGGCAGTAAAAAGTGGCAAAGGCAGGTTATCATAAGGGATCTGACCCAGAGCTCCTGTTCTCTCTGCTAATACCAGGAAGCAGACACTAAAATGATGTGAGAGCAGGTGATGGCACCCCATCACCTGCTTTTCCTCTAATTTCAGGTGGAAGTGGACTTCCCTTTCAATGGGTTTCCTCTGCCTAGAGAATAAAATTCAAGTTTATATGCCTGGGGCAGGGCTCTCATATTGGGTGTCCATTTACCTTTCAGTCCTACCTTTCCCTGTCTCCCCCTTCAGCCTCGCCTGTCTGACTCACAGGGCATACCCCCATCCCTGACCTGGCTTCGTGTTGTTCTCCATCCTGAAGTATGGTCTATCACTTTCCTTGTCCAGATAGGCCTTTCGTAATAACCTCCAAGGCCTGTCCTATTGCCAAGTCACCCGTGCAGCTGTCCCTGACCTTTCCAGCCCCCAGGGGCCTCTCCCTTTGCTAAAATGCTGTGACATTTAGTCTGCAGCTCTCATTTGATATTTGCCAGGTGCTTCCTTGGATTTTATATGAGGGTCCCATTGAATATGACCAACTTGAGCCTGAGCCATGAACAGTGATTGCCCTCAGGGGAATTGGGTCTGGGAAGCCCCAGAAGGACATGCAAGTTCGGAAGTGCCTGGTGCCTGGCAAAGATCTGCCAAACATGACATCATAGGGTGGGAGGAGGGCAGCATACACTGGAGGCTAGAGAGGAATTAAAATTTAAATTAAAATTGAGATATTAAAACCTTGGTTCAGGCTTAGTGTGATAATCCAGAGATCTTTGTAATGGGGACACTAGGAAGAACCTGAAAATATGCTTGGAAATGCTTTCCAGGGACAACAGGATTAGCTAGCGAGATTTCTCATATTACTATATACTGTACACATTTTCTGAGAATTCATGGCCATTAAACAAAGTCAATTAGGGTTCTTTTTCAAAAATACTTTTTTATTTTTAGAGAGAGAGGCAGGGAGAAGAAGAGGGAGAGAGAGAGGGAGAGGGAGAGGGAAACACTGATGTGTTTCAATTGGCTGCCTCCTACATGAAACTGGGGCATGTGCCCTGACCTGGAATTGAACTGACAACCTTTTGGTGCACTAGACGATGTTCAACCAACTGAGTCACACTGGCCAGGACAATTAGGTTCTTAACTCAAAGCTTTTCAAAGTCTTCGATAAGCTTGTGTGGATTGTGACTCTCTAAGACAGAAATATAGAAGGCAAGTTTTTTCAAAATTATTTGTTTAGGAATTTTTTTTTCTCAAGAGCCTCTCCCAATTGGTGACCTTCAGAACACACTTTATAAATGCTACTTACATTTAGTCTAACCCCTGTTTCGTTGTGGCGTAAAAAGTGCTAAGATTAGGAAAATTTACAGTGATTAGGCCTTACTTTTAGCAAATTTATCACTGTATTAAAAATAACAGTTATTGATAGCTTTGGACCAAATAATGAGTCCAGTCTGGGTTAGTAACAGCCAAGATAACCAGAGAATTCCTTGAGGTGGACATCATAACACTGGAACCCTACCAAATGATTTGATACACTTCTCAAGTTAACAGCTGATGTCTTCCAATATTAAAGACATTGCATGGATATTTAAGAAAAATAATAATTTTTAGTTATTTTTAGCTTGATTGTCCTCATTTTAGCTTATGAAAAAAACCCTGCTTTCATAACAAAGCCTATTTCAAGAGCTTATTTTGTTAACTTTTTGGAGTGTTCTTTTGGAAACAATCCAAATCTACTTGATCTGTCTTAATTCTTCATCTACTCTGCATGCAAAGAAATCCTTGGACATGTGACCACCTCTACCGCCTTCCAGATATGGTGAGTGAAGACAAAGCTTATATATATTTCAGAAAGAAGTGCTTTAAACTAGAAAGCAAATTTATAAGGCGGCACAAATTTCAATGTCAGGCAAAAATTCTTGAGGGGTTATTCACCAATTTGTTATCTGCCTTTTGTTTCTCCCATTGTGGAGGGGTTGACCCATGTTGACCTCGTCTTTATTTATGGGCACTATTGTAATCTAAATTTCAGTTCAAGCTTTTAAAAGTTTCCCCAATACAGTTTCAGAGACTGCAGAGTTCTGATGTCATGGGTGGATGTGTTTTAACTTGATCCTGATTCTGAGGTTAATCAGCAGGTTGTTCATTTTTTCCACTATGGCCGACAAACCTGCTGCTGACATACTGCAGACCCGAGTCTGCAGACGTCTCTAAAACACCGCTTCCCATTTCTATGTCCAGGAACACTGAAATGTTTACTTTGACTTGGCAACTTTTCCTGTCCAGCTAATTAACAGTGTACATTAAACCAGTTAAGGTAAAGGAAGAGTCTCTGAAAATCATGCTATTTTATTTATGAAAGAAATAATCTGCTGAGTTAAGCTAAATCTTGAAAAACCTTAATTAAGTATGGTGGCACTCCCATTGATATGAGCATTCTGTCAACTCTGGCATGTAAATCTTAGGACTGAAGGCATCCATCACAAGGAAAATACTCCTGGTAGGAGAAAACAGGTTAACTCCCCAATAAGATCTCATGTGAACACATCTGGGCCTTTCTGTGTCCTTTCATAAGAAGTCTTAAGTCGAAGCACAATGGCAGGGGAATCAGCTGGTCATGGGTTACCCAGGAAGCGGTCAGTTTCCAAGGAGATCTCTTCAGGCTTCCGGAGACTACCTGGGTCCAGGCTCTAAGCTGCTGAGTCTCTTTTAGGTCTGTTTTTAATTAACATTTGTCCAAACAGCTGCCCTGGTCTCATAAAAGACCTGTGTTTAGCCAGGTCAGTGGCTTTGTAAAGGGAAAAAAATGGACATTTTCCCTCAAGTAAGTACAAATTGTGAGGATAAAATGAGACAATAGACGTGAAAATGGTTTGAGAGTAAAAGTTCAATATCAACATTGTTTCAAGCATGACCCTGTCAATAACATAGGCTTTGCATATTTCCTAAAGATACTAATTTAAAAAACCCAGAAGTTTTGGTTGAGATTTAAAATTCTCATCCCTTTTCATTCATCTTGCAAAAGCTCAAGCAAGAAATCTGAAGGCAACAGTGGGTTTGGCAAATGTCAAGTTCCTGATGCCACCCTGGCCCTGGCCCAGGAAAGTACAAACATAACAGACCTATATTGATGTTGTCCCATTAAAAGTTTCAGTCTACATTTAAGAGAAGACAAAAGGAACCAATCCCTTTTCATGTTTATTACAGAGGAAATTGACATATGAGGTCTCACGTGCAGAGGGGTCAGAACCAGGAAGAAGACCCAGGTCTGACCCCTTCCCCACTCAGTGAACAAACACAGGACTTTCAAGTCTGAAGTCTCTCATAATTGTTGTTCCCTCAGCCCTACATCTCCCAGCCATCTCTTTACCTATTTTCCACATCAGAGATAACACGTGTCTTCTTGTATCTTAAAGTCATCCACCAACACCTATTACCATAAAAAATAAGCAAAGGAACAGGAGAGGTGTTATATGAAAATCTGGTCCTCATCTCTAATCTCTTAAGTTCAGTCCTGATTTCTTTAAGACCTAGAGTCTATGGGCATGTTTGTCTCCACGGCTGCCACAGACCATGCTGTGGAGTGAGATGTGTGCTTTTAAGGTCAAAAACCCTGGATCTGAAAAGAGCAGCAACACATCTTTAAGTGTGAAACATAGGCTGTCTCTGCAGAGCAATAAACAAAGTTGAGAAGCCCACTTGCAAACAGGATCTGAGCTGGTTGGTGACTGTGCACAGCTCAGAGGGAGTCATGACCATCTTTTGGCGGATTTAATTTATGTTGGCTGCTTTGGCTTCCTCCTTTTGTACATATTAGGGTTAGAGAATGCAAGGAATTTGCTAGCTGAGCAAGTTTGTCCATTCTGTTTTCTAGCCAGGCTCTGTCCACTAAGGTCTGTTTGTAAAAAATTCCCTCCACAGACTTCGCTGCCAGTGCAGCACACAATTCAATAGACAGTTTAAACCTGAAACTGTCCTCTCTGAAAATGCACTGTGACCTGCGCGGAAATGGAATCCAGCTGACTTTGAAATAAAGTTACCTAGACTCATACCAAAACTTACAGCAAAATCCAGAACTACACCATCCTTCTATGTGCACACATGCACAAGAAGAAGAGGCCAATGGGATAAAGTAGAGGGTTTGCTGAGCACCCACTGCATGCAACAGGATATATTATCCTTGTGTACAGATGAGGAAAACTGACAATTCTGGGAGTGTAATAACTTGGCCAAGTTCAAACATTAAATGGCAGAGCAAGAACTTAAAACCAAGTCTCACAATACAAGCATTGTGTTAAGTTGGTGTATTTGCTTTTATCCCAATAAGTTGACCAACTATGTAACTACTAGTAAATGTCACTAAAGTATAAACTATTACATTAGATAAAAACCATGATGCATTAAGAGTTAGAATGACAGATTTAAGAAAAACACATAAATCAAGATCCAGATTCATAAATAACTTATCAAAATTAATGTAATTTTCTGATTTGTAAATAAACCTTGAATACCATATTTTAACATTCTTTGAAGAAAGTTAAATTTGTTAGTGATAACATGTAGACACTCTTGACTTTTCTCTTATTTAATTTTCTCATGTGTACTTTTATCGGAAAAAGATAACATTAGATGCAACCTATGGGTATGAAGTACAAATGATGTTGTCTCATTAAAAGTTAATCTTAGGTAAGAATGGACAAAAGTACAGACTAAGTTAATATGGGTTTTTAGGTAAGAAAGTCCAAGACAAAAAAAAGAGGAGGGAAAGTAAAAATAGAACCACTGCACCATCTAGTGATGAAACTCCTGCTTTGCAAGAAAATCACTTGATGCAATTTTATTTTGCAAAAGTCTAAGCCTGAATATTTATAAAATTAGGCAAAAAAAAATGTATGATGACAAGAAATTCAATGGAAAATTAAGGGGAGATAAATAGGAACAGTGGAATGGGATGGATTCTTCTGTTAAAGTTCCTTTGGAAGCTGGAGGTGAATCCAAATTCTACTCAGAGAATTACCAGAGGTCTGTTCACTTTTCTTTATATCCTAACCAGAGGCCCAGTGTACGGATTTGTGCACTAGTGGGGTCCCTGGGCCTGGCCTGCGGGATCGGGCAGAAACCGGCTCTCCGACATCCCCCGAGGGGTCCTGGATTGTGAGGGAGCAGGCCAGGCCGAGGGATCCCACCAGTGCACGATTGGGGCCATGGAAGGATGAGGGAGGTTGGTCAGCTGGAAAGGGACTGCGGGAGGGCTCCAGGGCATGTCCAGCCTGTCTCACTCAGTCACAATTGGCTGGACTCCAGCATCAAGCTAACCCACCGGTTGGAGCGACTGGTCGACTGTCTGCCTCCTGGTGGTCAGTGCACGTCAATGCGAGCGGTTGAGTCGCCTTAGCATATCATTAGCATATTATACTTTGATTGGTTGAATGGACGACCGGATAACTGGACATTTAGCATATTAGGCTTTTATTATATAGGATTTTAGGTACCATGTTATGAATTAACAGTTTAACTTCTAAACAGAGATAAGTACATATTCAGGAAGTATGACCAGGACTCATTCTGCATCATAAAGCTCAGTGTGAAACCTGAGCATCTTCTAGATTACCTTTCATACTGGTCTTGTCTACATAGGTGGCACTAAATCTGGAATCCAATGCATTTTTTCAATGCTCAGTAAATGTCAAAATACCCAGATAGATTACCTATTACAAAAAATTACAAAAATATTACTTCAAGAGCCAAAGGTAGTAGAATCAAAATAGATTTTTTTTTTAATCTCAAGATTTATATTTTGTTCAAGAACTTTTTCAGACTCATAGTCAGGAAGAAAAGATGTTTAATAATTGTATAATTCTATGGTTGAAACAGTTACCTAGAAAAAAAGGAAATACATTTCAATTTAGTAATTACATAAACTGTCAATGTATATAAAGAAACATTCACTTCCATTTTGCCTGCCCAGTTTTAAAAGTTAAGCTAGTCTTTATTCCAGCAAGGCTGTACCACTTACAGTCAGCACCACCCTTTTCTCAGACAGAACAGCTAAGCCTCGTTGAGTAATTAGTACCATCCCTTAGAAATCCCTAACAAAAATTTAAACTATGCATAAATTTGACAATACAAATCCTGAGTTAATCATTTTCAATCCCCGTAACTCCATCTTCTCTTCAATAATGAGACCTTATCTCATTACAGGTAAGAGTTCCCAGAATACTCTGTAGAAACCCCTCACATAGCATAGTGGGGAAAAACACAGGTAAGAGTAAGAAAACCTCAAATAAGCATTATTGCCTATGTGACCTTGAGAAGTTTTCATCTTCTCAGAGAGAAGTTTTCATCTTCTCAGAACCTCAAATTCTTCACCTGTAAAGTAGGGATAAAACACTTAACCTGAAGGATTACAGTAAGTGTCTAACATAAGCACTTGATAAACAGTAGTCATTTATTATTGAAAGTGATAGTATGCTTTTTAAGTGTTTTATATTTTGTTAATCCTCACCTGAGGATATTTTTCCAGTTAATTTTTAGAGAGAGTGGGAAGGAGAGAGAGACATTGATGTGAGAGAGACACATTGATTGGTTGCCTCCTACATGCACCTTGACCAGGGCTGGGAACCTGCAACCAAGGTATGCCCTTGACCAGAATCAAACCAGGGACCCTTCAATCTGAGGGCTGACACTCTATCCACTGAACAAAACCGGTTAGGGCAATAGTATGCTGTTAAAACAATAACTCTTAAAAGTGGATGCTTATGTGTCCTGTGACTGGACCCAAGTAAAACTATAAACTAGGCCAAGTGGGTCTTTCAGATTTCATAATTACGTCTCAGCACTACCTCCAGAAGCCCTATGTAAAACTGCCCCAGAAAAACTGACAGAAGGGTGAGAGAAAACATTGGAGCTTATAGAGAACTGAAAAGATGTTATCAAGAATCACACATCCCATAAAGCTTTTAAAGACAGATTTATTTATATATAAGTGCATGAAATAGAATACAGAAACTTTATTAAAATACTGTATATTACAAATTTTTAATCCAATAAATTCTGTGTTATGACATTTAAGTGCTGGGTTCACTTTTAACAGTTGTTTTGTGTGTATCAGTAGAATCACCCTGTATGTTACAAAGAGGAGAAACACACATGGACCTCAGAAATGGTCCTGTGATTAGACAGTGGATGATATTAATTGTGCATCTTTTTTTTAAAGCCATGAATTGGAACCTAGATCTTGTCTTTGTAGACCAACTGTCTATAATCAAAAAGAACTTGCATATGTTTATTGCTGCCCTTTGAAGAAAATGAGCGGTAAAAATAATTTAAAACAAAAATCAACATTGCTAAGGCTAACCTGATGCTTACCACAGTTAAAATAATTAAAATTCACCGCAAAATTTGTGTTCTCCAGGAAATTATGCTATATATACAATGAGATTTGTACATGAATTGGGAAATTAAAAAATTGCTTATATAAAATTAAAAATCAATAGTATACAATATTTACAGACTGTTAGGTATTATACATAAACATAGTTTTTTTAAAATAATCCTTCAAAATTAAGCTGTATTATGTAAACATGCAGTACACATACTCATACAGTGTAGTTTATAGTCTTAACAGAAGGGGAAATTGTGTTCACATAACGTAGGGTACTTCATCAGATATGCCTTTGTTTTTGTGCATTACCCCTCTAGCGTTTATTCCTCCTGTCTTTAAGCTTCACAGTACATTAAGTATTTGGATAGCAAAAATAAATCCCTGATGGTAAACATATTTCTAAAGGTTACATAAAATGTCCGCCCTTGTACTACAATATAAAACTAACACTGTTTATACTAGAATCTCTAGTTTACAACAAAATTAAACTTTAAAATCCCACTTTTGTCTTGACTACATTATTTCCCATTTCAAACTTACTTTTTAAAAAAGAGAGACAAATACCACATCATGAAAATGTAATGAAAGTCATCATCTGTCATCGTCAATAGCAAAATAACTGATTTTTATTAAACCACAGGTGATTCTATTACACTGTCCTTAATGCTGAATCCCCATTAACAGTTGTACCAATCCTGAATCTCACTAGATTCACTTTGAAAAAGTATCTTAACTTCCAAGGCACTGAGACATCATTTAGCTTTAAAAATGGTACTGTGGTTTACTAAACGATTCATCAGTAGTCTGAGAGTTACAATTTGAAAGAGAGTCTTTTAATACCTCTCAGGTAAACTATGTTTTTGATCTTTAAATAAATACATTTTAGTTGGTTAACTTCAAGATAAAATCGATTCTCTCATCATAGAATGACTAGAGTCAGAAGTTAATACTTTATGGTAGAATCATATGAATTTTACCAAGTTATATGACTAAAATGAAAAATACTGTGGAACTTCATATTGTTCATCTCAATGTGTAGAGCTTGTGTGTTTGTGTGTGTGTGTGTGTGTGTGTGTGTGTGCAGAACGCCAGAATATACAAAAATTCCTCCATCGTAAATGCATCCAATATCACAAATACTAAGAAAGTGTCAACAATTACCCTATCAACTCATTCATTATTCAAAGTAAATCATTCTTATTACTATTCAATCAAGTGCCTCTATTTTTCTTTCTATGGAGAAAACTTTAAAATGTTCCTTCCCAAAGATACTTAGTGATGCTGTGCAAATACACTAATTTAAACACAAAGAAAACTTTTCATCATCAGTAATACTATCAACTTAACATTCATTTATACAAGGCTCTAAAAATGATGCTTTTTAGAATTTCCCAATATATAACAATTTTGGAGCAAAGGTGTTCCTGTTATGGTAATTATGAGTTAATAGCTCCTCTTTCTATATATTTATATTATACTGCTTTCCAGTTTCAGTTACATTTCTAAATGCATTCCCCAAAAGGGGGCAGTCATGCTACCATTGAAGGAAAATGCATATAGGTGCACTATAGAATCTAAAACAATATGTTAAAGGTTCATGCTCTCTTGACTCTCCTTAGTATTTATTTGTCTCGTTAGTATCTAGTACATTCTCTTCAAAACCAGCACTTCTCATTCTATTAACAAACTGTACATATGTTTAAACCCCAACATATGACAGTTGTGTGGAGGGAGGAGATTTTTAAGAAATTGCTAAATTGGTTCTCAAATCAAGAAAGGATTATAATAAATAGCTTCACACACAGGCAATGAATGTAAAGAATGTGAAGATGAGTCCTCTAAACGCAGGGAGGAGGTGGTTACAGTTCACAGTTCAGTTCACTCAGAAATTTGGGTGCTTCCACTAATTTAATAAAGTATTAACTGGTACATCTCCACATTTACTGAAAATATTTTATATATTAAGCACCACTTCCTCTAAAACAAATTCAAATACATTTTTAGATAATTTATTCAGCAACCTCAAAAGCACTGTATTCCTACACTGAACAGAGATCCTTAAGTTAGAAGGGCAAACCTACCAGCAAAACACACACACACACACACACACACACACACACACACACACACACAATAATGATTTCAAAGCTTTGTGGAAGTTGTCTCACAGGTAAAGACCCCCACATTCTGTAAACATGCAGGACACATATGCATACAGTGTAATTTATATTCTTAACACAAGGGGGATTGTTCACAGAATATTGAGTATTCATGATATGCCTTTGTTCTGTGTGTCACCCCTCCAATGTGTCTTCCTATCTTAAAACTTCCCTCTGCTACAAAAATGCTACCACATGTTTGAAATTTTTTCATCATTTTTAACTAAATAATGTCCTTCTTATCCTGGAGAGTCTACCTCTAAGATGTTACAAAAAGGAATGACCCTTGAGGGAAATTAAAATTGATTAGTAGTCAATTTTAACCACTGAGAGTCTCACTTTGATTAGGAAAAGAAACAGCAATTTACCCAGTTACCCAAGTATTGCCAAACTTCTCTGCAATCTAGGCCTACTTGGATTTCTTCAATAACTTTCTGCATTCTTCATATCTTAAAAACAAATAACAACTCTTTGAAGAGATTCCGATTAAGATTTTCTGAGAGAGAAAAATTGTAATAGCAAAAGTGAAGTAGTTTGAGAAAATATTCTTAGCATCTTGTTACTTCTTGAATTATAAAATGGACATAAATGTAAAATAACAGTATTTCTTTTTAAGTAAAAGCAAATGAACAGTAGCTGAAGCACCTTGACCCATAAAGGAAGGACTTGGTAGACACTCTTTTGTTTCCCTATAGAATTTGCACTGTGCTGTGAAGCCAACACCCATGGGGCAGAAGAGGAGACACTTCATCCTTAAACACATGGTAAGTTGCATGTAGTAGAGATTCAATGAATGTTGGTTGAATGAATCCAAGGAAAGTGGCAGGATAAGGTAAAGGAGTAAATATTGGCTACCTCTACCCTTTTCTATCTTAACCAGTGGTAAACACAACCTGTAATTTAATCCTGCTTGCTTTGGCAATTTCTACTACCACCAACCCCAAAAATGCTCCTAGATGAGTATCTGCTGATTTTAAAAAAATAAAGAGGTAAAGAGGAGGTAAAGGAAGCAAGATTATAAGGGCTATTTTAATTTTCCTTCTTAAAATAAATGTAGAGAAAATGTGGAAATGAAAGAAGACAAATGTATTTTACAAAACAACATATTAAATAGCACTGCAAAATATAATTTAAAAAATTCTATGGACTATCATTTATTGTCAAACATTTACTGCTTTGCCATTCATGAACAAAAAGTCGACAAGCAACAGGGCCTAGGTTCACATTTATGTCTCTGGCTTACAGTCTAGTATTCTTATCTCTCTGTCACAGTGATGGTAACTCAGTTACCAAAACTCCATTTTGTAGATAAACTGGGAAAATCAGAATTTGGGGTCGGGGCAGGGGGGGAGATTTGAACTCTCAACTAGAATCAGGAAGCAAAATGTTGTTCTGGTCTTTTTAGGATTTAAAACCATCTTGCTAGCTTTTGGTGAACTCAAGGGCAGGAATCCTATCTTAGTCATCCTTGTACTTCCTATAGAAAATACTCCATACAGCTTTGTACATACATAGTAGGTCCATCAAAAATATTTAAACAATTGAATTAGTTGGTGTGTAAGTGTCTGCTTGGGCATGTTAACATGTCAGCCCCACTCTCCTCAACTTAATTAAAGTTCTCTAAAGACTTTTCCCAACAATATTCTTTGATTTTAAATTACCCTTGTTCCTTACATCACAAATATATGATATACAGGGCAGCTCATTTCTTTACTTCTCACTTAAAGTACAAATAAGACCCTTACAATTTTTAGGGGAATGGAAATACTGAATGCTGCAAACACTTAGTATATTGGGTTACAAACTATAACACTGTTTGATAAACACTGAGATCTACAGTAAGAATAATTAAGCTGCAAGCACTGAATATAGCCATCATTTAGGACTTTCCTTATTCTAGACAACCCATGGAATCATCCCATGGGCAGATTATTTGCACCTCCTTCATTTAAAGGTTTTCAGCGTTATTTATAGTTTAGATGAGGTCCCCTGACTAAACTCTGGCCTATGGGCATTTCTAACCAGGATGTTAAATAATAACTAGTTTGGGCATATAGGAGTCTCTTCTTTGGGGGAACTGATTTCATTGTCAGCAATACTTTACTACACATGAAAAAAAATAAAGATGTGTAAACTGCAGATGATTTCCTCTATCCTTCCTGCTTTAATCAAAGAGAATTTACTGCTAAATCACATACACATTTTAAAGAGGTGTAACGCAAATACATCAATAAGAGCTTTTGTCATATCAAAAACAAGGGTCTCCAGCACTATCAAACCAAGAAAAATCTCCCCAAATTAAAAAATCTCAAACATCCTCAAACCCATTTAAAAGATCATTCAGCTGAACAAATTCTCCACTAGAGCATGTTTGTGTTCCTGGAACAGAAGCTGTCCAGCTAGACTGCGTTCATACATGGTAGCTTTGTGTGGACGTATATAATGGTATATAGGTGTATGTGGATATATATCATTACATGTTTCTTGTATCTGTAGGAAAACCACTAACTTTAAAAAAATCTCAACATAGAAATATCTATTAAGACAATTTCATCAATGCACACCATTCAACTATATTTCAAAACATCAAAAGAGTGACAGCTGCACAAAATCCCAATGGAAAGAGCTGAAAACAGCAAAAACAAAACAAGAATTCCCCTACAAGTTAAAAGTACACACACACACACACACACACACACACACTTCATAATATAAAGCAACTTGATAATGAGATTAGGACACTCTACAAACTAATTATTAAATATCAAATTATACTTCCATTCTAAGAGTAAAAATGGGAGTTTGAATCTCTTTGGTCCACGCATTCACATATTTATGTACCAAGTTATTTTCTGGTTAATTTTTGATTCTGAACCATATGCTCCATATTACCTCACCATGATAACTTTCTTAAATCACAACATAACCATATGTTAAAATTTTTCATTTTGTACATCTTCAATATGTTATTGGTAATTCCTCTCAAAGAATACAAACACTTTAAATTATTGACAGAGTAGCCAACATAAAGAAAGAACACTGAATTCAAGACTAAGAGAAAAGGATAAATCAAATTGATTTGGAAAACTTATGCCTAAATTTAATTTGGAAAACATCAAAAATATAAAGAACACATGAAATTAATTTCAGGGTTATACATATTTAAAATCAATTTTAAGATTTACTTCAAAGATCTCTAAGTGCATAGATGCTAATTGTTATTTTTTAAAAATTTTCCAAGCCACAGAATTAGAAAATCCCCCAAATTGGCTTTCCTACTGGTAAAAGTAGCTTCCCCTCCCCCACCAACTCCTCACTATTTTTTTGGTGAAGGAAAAGTGACCTGTGTAGCAAAGGCCTTAAATTTGAATGGGACCTAATAGGAACCTACTTGTTACCCAACCAGGTTCTAAAGCAGTTTTTCTGGATTGTCCTTCACTTCGAATTCTCTGCAATAGCTCTCCTTTGAGTAAGAACATTTATAATTGTACCTGGTTTTAAAAAATGTCAGGAGGAGATAAGTTCAAGCAGGTTCTGTTTCCCTTACTTCCTGTAGTCTTAAAAATAAGTATATGTTGCCAAAATCTCTTAAAATATTTTATACTAAAGACTTTTTCATTTCTAATAAATGCCATCACATTCTAATAAACTTGGCATAAATCAAGAACTGAACTAAAATGAATCACTCCAATATATTTCAGTACTGTTTTAAACACTGAGATGGACTGCCAGATTTATAAATTCCTCAATTCTTATTTAGTGAAATTTTGTTACCACATATCCAAAGTAAGATAGTTTATTAATCTCCCTAGATAACTTACTGTTACTTATCTACAAATGAGGCTTTTTGTTTTCACAGCCTAATTTAGGCCACTCTTTAAATATAGTTAATACTCCAGAATTAAAGACTGCTTACACTTTGTCAAAAATCAAGACATAGGCAACAAGTCATAGAACCCCACTGAGGAACAGTTGTGAAGATGTTTTCTCCATGAGACACAGGACAAAACTTTCTTTAGAGGGTCAAAGAATGCAACATGCATTTCAGACTTGTTTTCTAACAAAATTTATAAGAAAAATTTCAAATAATATTTTTATGACACACAAACTACAATCAATGTGTGTTACCGATAAAGTTTTTTAATTCATATCAATAGAACATTTATGTATGAGGGAAACTATTAAAAGTATTATTTATGTTCATGAAAAGGATGCACCCTATAGATCTACTTTGAGTCCTTAAAAGAGTTTAGCTAGTTTTCCATTAATATTATTTTCCACATAAATTAAATAACAATAATGCCTAACCATATTAAAGCCCTAAATCCCAGAAAAGTTCAACATTAAAAGTAAAATAATTTATCTCCTAGTAAACAATTCGGTATTCGGCACTCACACAGGATTTAGTTACAAAGTCTCACTACGTGACCTGAATTCATGTCAAACACTTTCACAGCACTTGTCTCATCTACATCTACACTTGCATACTGTCACATGACCAATTTATAAAAAAAGAAGAGAGTTTGGCACATATATCAATTCTTCAAAATGTCCCTGTAACTTAAACACAACACTGTTAAAAACGATGATTCAACACCAATGTTAACCTGATTGGCAGCTAAACAAGGTGCGTTTTCTTGTAGCTTCTCATAGTGTAATTCGCCTTGCCTGGGATGGAGGCACGTAAGGTGCAGTGCGGTAGTGCAATCACTTGAACACCAGAGGGCAATCTTTCCACACAGCTCAAGGCCTTATGCTCGGACCTGCTCCTTCCAGGATTCCTGTATAATTTAATTCCCACTTGCTAACAATGCCATTTTCAGAGAATCTGTACATCTGTTTCCTTATGTAAGGTCAGACATTTCCACAGAAACCTCAAAGTGTGGCGAGGATCCTTGAAAAGGAGATGATCAATGTCAGTACAGTCTGTCCAACGCCCCACACCAGGGCTTCCAAAGGGGCCATGTTCTTCCCTGCTACTCGGTAAATGCCTGCTACTGCTGCACCTGGATGAGATAGGAGGGAGAGAAACAAAAGGGCACATTCATTCATTTTAGAGAGACTGCATGGCTTTAACTTAAGATCTCTTTTCATTTCATCAAAACTGAGTTAGTCATTGTTCATTCTCTTTTTATAAATTTTCTATAAAGGAATTTCCATGTGATTGGTAAAAGTTACTCTTTATCATACCACATTTACCCACTTAACTTAAAAACAGGCTTTTCTATTCAACACAAAATACATTTATGCTACATGTTGCTTGACACAAAAAATATGTTCATAAAAATAAATAATTCATTATTGTACATAATCTCTCATCTGGGCATTGAACTGGCCACAATTCATCAGCATTTTATAAACATACATAACAATACATTGATAATTATAAATGATAATACAAAAACTACACAATTTAATGTAACTTCTAAATTATTCATTTTAATATTAATCATTTTATTTCTTTCAGTAAAATAAATTAATTTTTAAATGTCATATAAAATATCAGGATATTTGACGATTCCATTTTACAATCTAGCATATAAAATTGCTTATTAAGGTTATTTGGAGACCACTATGGTGATATCTAATAAAAACAGAAGATGAACTTGATGTTTGTTTCAGAAAAGATTTTTAGATAACGTGCACTTCCAAGAATGAGAGAATCACCATTACAAGAAGCCTCAGACCCATCTGATTCAACACTTGACCTTATTAACACAGTATATATAATAATGTATCTAAGTGGATGATTTTAAAAGCACATTTGGAAATCATAAAGTAAGAAATATTTAAATTATAGAATGCCATCTAATAGATTGAAAGGCCTTAAAACTATTTTTCTAGAAAAAGCTGTCTACATATCCTAGAATGGTCAAATATATAGAAATAAGAACAGAGATAAATTATTTGAGGACACCAAATTTATAATTACTTGACAGAGAAATCTATTCAGAAGAAAAATATAAATCTATATGAATTGACAAAGAAAAAACTTAAAACATACAATTTATACAATAAAGATAAAACATAAAACGATATATATTCTTTAATAGTACATACATACATACTAGAGGCCTGACGCATGAAATTCGTGCACGAGTAGACCTTCCTTCCCCCAGCCGCCAGCACTGGCTTCCCTCTGGCACCCGGACCCGGGCTGGCTTCCCTCTGGCTGCCTGCAGGCACTGGGGACCCAGGCTGGCTTCCCTCCGGCCACCGGCAGGCACCCAGAACCCAAGCTTCCCTCCGGCCCCAGCTTCGTCTGGAAGGATGTTTGGTTTAATTAGCATATTACCCTTATATTTTTATAGATGTATGTGTATACATGTAGGCACACATGTACATGTATGTATGTATGCATGCATGCATGTAATGTAGAAGCAAAAATCTGGGGGATACATAACCAAACTGAAAATAGGATTACATTTGAAAAGAGCACTGGTTTAGGAATACTACTCAAAAGAGACCCCTGACTCATCCATAACGTTTTAAGTTTAACATGATGAAAACAATTATATGCCATCTATACTAATTAAAGGGTAATATGCTAATTAGACCGGGAGACCTTCCAGAGACCTTCTGGATGTTCTTCGGGACAAAGCCAGGGGCTTGGGCAGCCTGCAAACTGTCCCTAAAGAGCCCTCAGCCCCTCGCTCAGGCCGGCCATGCCCCCCAGCAGGGACCCTCACCCCGATGGGGGCGTGGCCAGCCTGCAAACAGCCATCAGCCCCTCACCCAGGCTGGCCATGCCCCCCAGCGGAGACCCCCACCCTGAACCGGAACCCCCTTCAAAGCAGACCAGCCGGCCCCCACCCATGCACCAGGCCTCTATATTAATAAAAGGGTAATATGCTAATTAGACCAGGAGACCTTCCGGGAGACCTTTCAGACGTCCTTCCGGACAAAGACATGATGGTGGAGCCGGGGCAGAGGCAGTTAGGGGCGATCAAGCCAGGAGGGGAGGGCAGTTGGGGGCAATCAGGCCAGCAGTGAGGGGGCAGTTGGGGGCGATCAGGCCAGCAAGGGGGGGGGGAGTTGGGGGGAAGCAGGCTGGTGGGGGAGGCAGTTGGAGACAAGCAGGCTGACAGGGGGGTAGTTGGGGGCAAGCAGGCCGGCTGGGGGGGCAGTTGGGGGCGAGCAGGCCGGCATGGAGGGCAGTTCAGTTGGGAGCGATAAAGCCGGCAAAGGGGGGCAGTTGGGGGAGAGAAGGCTGGCATGCAGAGTGGTTAGGGGTGATCAGGCAGGCAGGCAGGTGAGCGGTTAGGAGCTAGTGGTCCCGGTCCTATGGGATCGGGCCTAAACCAGCAGTCAGACATCCCCCAAGGGGTCCCAGATTGGAGAGGGTGCAGGACAGACTGAGGGACACCCCCCCCCATGTACAAATTTCGTGCACCCGGTGACTAGTATATACATAAGTTCCCTTTATCTACAGTTTCACTTCCTGTGGTTTCAGCTACTGCATACACATACACCTGTATGTATGTACTAGTAAAAAATATATATTGTTTTATGTTTTCTCTTTCTTTGTTGTGGTCAACTGTGGTCTAAAAATATTAAATGGAAAATTCCAGAAATAAACAATTCATAGGTTTTAAACTGCATGCCCATTTGAGCAGTGTGATGAGATCTCCTGCTGTTCTGCCCAGACGTGGAAATCTCCCTTGTCTAACATCTCTACACTGCAGGTGCTCTCTGGGCATCAGCTACTTAGTGGCCTTCTCAGTTATCAGATCCACTGTCGTAGTATCATGATGCTTGTGTCCAAGTCACCTTTATTTTAATTATGGCCCCAAAGCACAATGACGAACACTGCTTCTGTGAATATCCTTGCATGTAACACCTGGCACACACATGTAATCACTAGTTTCTCTAGAAAATGCCAAATTATTTTCCAAAGTAGTTGTACCAATTTATATTCCAGTTACAAATCCATACACTTATCTTCTGTTTTTTTATTTTGTCAATTTGGTGGTTGGGAAGTGTTATCTCTGTGATTAATTTGCATTTTCCTGATGTGACTGATACTGTTTTCACATTACTGGCAATTAAAGTTTCTACATCTATAAAATGTTGTCAAATCTTTTGTCTATTTTGCTATTGGGTCATCTTTTTCTTATTTAATTAATAGAGTTTAAAAATATATAGTTTGGATATTAATCTTACATATTTATATATGATCACAAATGTTTTTCCCCAATGTGTGCTTTAGTTTTCATTCACTTTACGATGTATTTTGTTGAACAACAGTCAGCTGAAAAATTACAAACATTATGAACATTATTTTCTTGGTGAAATACGAGGCTAAGCTGTGTGAGAATGAAGAAGACAGAAGTGGAATAGGGTGCTTGGAATAAATGATACGTGTTAGGCACTTCCAATATGATCAATGGCAAAAGGAATGAATTAGGAATAAGAAAAGATCCCAAAAGTATTAAGGGGCTAGAGAAGACTGGTGGGGAAAGCAATATGGCTGAGTTGGTGTCAATATACAGCAACACAAACTGCCTGCAGGGGTGTACCAAGAAAGGGATTTTATTTCCCCCTCATTTCCTAAGAGAAAGCAAATATGAAGTTTAAGGCAAATTTAGTTTTACTAGTGTGTTGATTCTATCACTGAGTGTAGTTAGATCAGGGATTTGGCAAATTATACTCTGCAGGTCAAATCTGGCCCACCATTGTATTTGTACAGCATGAAAGCTAAGGACAATTTCTATACTTTTAAACAGTTGAAAAAAACCAAAGAAAGAATACTATTTCATGATCAATGAAAATTGTATAAAATTCAAATTTTAGGCATCCATAAATAATGTTTTATTGGCACACAGCCATACTTCCTTCTGATACTGAGCTATCTTTGCATACCTAGGATAACATGTGTAAGGTAATGAGCCTGCACTTTTCTGTTCTTGTGTCGTATTTACCTTGCTTAGCAGCAAGATTACTTTGGCCTTGGTAAATAAGCTGTGGCCCCAGCTTTTACTCTTTGCATTTTCTACAATAATTTAAATAAAATAGGAACTAACTGTTTCTTGGAAATTTGGGAGTTATCTGCAAACCCATTTGGGCCTGGAGTTCTTTGGGGAGAAGGAGTATTTAATATTTCAATTGTTTAAAAATACTTATTGTCCAATTCTTATTTTCTCTTTCTTCTTATGCTAATTTTGATATTTATATTTAGAAATATATACCTGTTACAAAACTATGTTATTTTAATAATTCTTTACCCCATCTGTATTATTGGATCTGTGGTTCTTTTTTCTTTTAAAAAAATGTTTTTATTGATTTTAGAGAGGGAAGAAGGGACTGAGATAGAGGTAGAAACATTGGTGAGAGAGAAACATTATTGACTGGCTGCCTCCTACATGCCCCCACTGGGAATCAAGCCCAAACCTGGGCATGTGCCCTGGCTGGGAATTGAACTTTGACCTCTTGGTTCCTGGGTCAAAATTCAACCACTGATCCACACCAGCTGGGCTATTTTTTCTAGATTGTTTTATATTTTATTTTTCTGCCTTAACTCATTTTTTATTAGATTGCTAGTAATCTATTTATCTAATTAACTTTGCAAAGAACCAGTGTTTTTGTTTTGTAATCTTTTATAAATTCAACATACAAAACTTAGCAGCATTTCTCTACACCAATAAAAATAAACAATGTAGTCAAAAGAGATACCATGCAGATAACCACAGCATAATGAGATTAGGAAATAACTTAAAATATATAACCTTCCTATGGAAAAAAACATTTTAAACCTCTAACAAAAGGCAGAAGTTGATCTGAATAAATAAATAAAGGTATATTAATGTTCTTAGGTGGATTAATTTAATATGCCAATTCCTTTCATATTAACCTCTACATTCAATTAAATCCCAATTAAAATCATAGTTATACTTTTTTAGGAACTCAGTAGATATTTTTAAAAATTTACATGAAAGAGTCAATATACATGAAAAGCTATGTTAACCCTGAGTTTAAAAAAAACAACAAAACAGAAAGGAGAGGAACCTAGCCCTATCAGATATTGAGAAATACAGGCATACCTCAGAGATATTGTGGGTTTGGTTCCAGACCACTGCAATAGAGTGTGTATTGCAATAAAGCAGGTCATAACCTTTTTGCTGGTGGAGGGTTTGCCTTCAGTTTGTAAAATAATGCAACATCTGTGAAGCACAATAACGTGAGGCACAATAAAGTGAGGTTTGCCTGCACCACAAAATCACAGGGATATAAACTGTGGCCTTGCTGCAAGAACAGATAAAAAGACTAACAAATCAGAACAGAGGTTCAGAGACATATCCATGTACCTGAGGGCATAATACACAAAAAGAAAGAGATACTACAAATCAATGAGGAGCTGTATACTTTAGTGGCTGGTGTAAAAATTGCCTTCCTCTCTGGGAGGAAGAAAAGGCTCCTAGAATCCTATCTAACACCAAATACAAAGGTAGACTTTAGACCAAGGGGCAAATTATGACCTGAATGCCAGATACCTGAAATGAAGAGATGTTCTAATTCATTAAATAATCAGAGAAATGCAAATTAACCAACAATGAGATGTCACTTAATAACTTGCTAAAATTAGACAGGTATGTGTATATTGCCAAAAGATGGCATTACATAGTAACTCAGTTTCTTTCAATATTGGTATTAACTATCTATACTAACTAAAATGAAAAAAAATCACTCTATTCTTGGAATAAAATCTAAGAAGTAGCAAAATATGAGAGATATGTATCAACTAGTGGCCTGGAGCATGGATTCGTGCACATTGAAAGGAAATTAATTAGAAGATTTGTGTGGTAATTACGTTACTGCAAAAAATTACATGTCAATATAGTATATATAATATAGTACTATATAATTAAAATACAAAATATTTTAATATGTATTGCACATGCACAAGTCAACGTTTGTTTTTAAATTGCCAGTGCGCGTCACATGTACCAGCATTGGATGAGCGTGTGCTCAGTCACTTAGCTTTTTATATATATAGATATTCAGTATCTTGTTCAATATAGATATCCAAGAATCGTTTGCTGCACTGAATATAAAGCTGTGAGTGCTCGACACTCACAAATCACATTAGGAAAATTTAGTTAAATATTCACATTGGCTAGTTTTCTTAATTCAAGTGTTTGCAGGTCAGAAAATCAGCCAGAATAAATTTAAATGTTTTCTTACTAACATTTGTTTACTTGAAATTGTTTCAGACTTACATTTTCGAAGATTTTAACATATAACATTGCAGTTTCTAAAATCATTGGCTTATTTTTATTCTTGACTGAAGTGAAAGTAGGCAATAAATGTATATATACCACTGAGATAAATGAAAGTAGAATGACATTTCTTTAAACATTTATGCCAATAAGCACACACACACATTCTATGACCCCTGAACAAGCTGTTCCTTCTTTCTCCTCATTCGCTGTTTCACAATTCCCACAGAGGCCACATCAGAAACACTGGAATTCCTTTCATGCCTCTTTGCATGCCATCAAAGTAAATAGTAATTAATTGGGGGTTTTCCCTCTGCCATCGTCCTAACATTAACTCCTTCTTTTCCAACCCACTGCCACTCTAGCTAAGATCCACCCTCAAGTTCAAATTATACTTATTGCCTCTTAATTCCTCTCCCTTCCCTTTCTTTCTCTTTTCTTGCCCATCCTTTCTTTCTTCCTTTCCTCTGCTCTTTCTCACTCACTACATCTATTCATCCATCCATCCAACCAACCAGCATCGTTTTAGTATCTATTATGTTCCAGGTAGTGCTATTGGGGATACAGTAGTGAGGAAGACAGACAAGGTCCCCGCTCTTCAAGAGTTTTCTCTTGGTTCCTCACATATCTAAATATATAAAAGGCTAAGTGTCCATCCACCCAACCAGTAGCTATGATGCGCACTGACCACCAGTGGGCAGATGCTCAACGCAGGAGCTGCCATGATGCGCACTGGCTATTTAAAAATAAACAGCACCACAGACCTGGTGCTAACAAACCAACACTTGGCTTCCCCCAAGTGGGACACAGGCCCCACCACCACCCCAGAGCACCACCCCACCAAATCGCAACCAATGCTGCCAAGACCCCATGGTGCAAAATGTGACCCAAAGCCCAGCCCAGCCCAGAAACAGTCACTGTGGGCGCGGGGTAATGACATCACGTAGCAATGCCCGGCTTCCTCTCCCTAGCAACTAGCATCATTGGAGTTTCTTCAGCCCAGGAAAACGACTTGCTTTATAGCCAGGCGCAAACATTTTACACTTTAACTGAATGTTTGTGAAGCGTTTTCACATGCCTCATCTCATTTCACCCTCACAGAAGTCCTAGAGTAGGTAGATAGGAGACTCAGTAGAATTTATTTTCTTTTCATTAGCAAGACGTGAATAGCGATATTAAAATATTTATTCTAATTAATTTCCTTTCAATGTGCATGAATCCGTGCACCAGGACACTAGTATTCTATATTTAGCTATAAGACACATTTTCCCATTGAACTGTTTTGCCCCTTGCCAACTCCACTCAAAAATATCTGTTTGCTTTCCCCAGACTGCAGCACTTTATGGCTGGCTTTCCAAGATCCTCTGGGATTTGGCTCCATTCTATCTTCCAGCTGAATCTCCTATTTCTTCACTATGCACATACTATACTTCAGCTAAACCTGAGCACGTGCTTTAAACCTTATCTATGGCAAAATGGATGAAGCACCTTATGATAAAGTTACTGGTTGAATCCAGCAACAACAAAAACCTAATACAAGATAATAACATAAAAAATAAATAGTAAATGAAGGAAGGAAAAAATAGGCTACTCACCACTTCTCACAACTATTTTATGATTGTCTTATTAGTGCCATAGGACATACCCAGAGACATAGCATAGGGCTTTTCTCTTGAGGCAGCAAATGCCCATCACTCTGGGAAAAGGTGAGTGTGGGACATAAAAGGAGAGGCCTTAGAGCTATAGAAGAAAAGGACCTCCTCTTATTTCTGGGGTTAAGAACCAACCAGAAAGGAAAAAGTCCTTTGTGGAGAGTCTCAAAACAGAGTGGGAGCAGTGAGCTGCCCCAGACATTTGGAAGTATTGGTAGACCAGAAGCAAAGGGCAATGTAAGCCTCTAGTAATCAGTGGCACTGACGATCAACAACAGCATAGAAAAGCAGCTGGTTTCTGGCAGGACCACATTAAGGAAGCTACTGTGGCATCCTCCAATCTGAACAAGATGCATCGAAGTTCTGGCTCAACTAGCACAACAGAAACCAGTACTAATGCTTTGAACCCAAGGCTAGAGTTGGAGCCTAAGGACAGTGTTAAGAGGAGAGGGCCAGCCCTGGCCAGGTGGTTCAGCTGGTTAGAGTCGTCCTATACACTGAAAGGTCTCGGGTTCCATTCCCGGTCAGGGTACATACCCAGGTTTCGGGTTCGATCTCCTGGTCAGGGTGTGTACAGGAGGCAATCAATCAATGTTTCTCTGTTACACTGATATTTCTCTCTCTCTCTCCCTCTCCCTCTCCCTCTCCCTCCCTCTCTCTCCCTCTCTCCCTCTCCCTCTCCTTCTCCCTCTCCTTTCCTCCTCTAAAAATAATAGTAGAGAATTAAAACAAAAAAGAGGAGTGGGCAGAGGGAATGAACCTGAGACCATGCATGAAATACACGAGGCAGCACAGTAGAAAACTTGCAAATAGCTAGAGGACACTCTAAAGTGGCCAATTTCTAATAGGCCAAGGAGATTTGTGACGTAATTTGTGTATAAGAAGGAAGTACAATTTTATTTTGTAGTTACGGGCAGATGACATCAAGGACCTAAAGGCTATATTTTCACTTTTTTTTAAGGACAACCATCACTATCATATTTGTGTGCCTACCTTTCCCCCTTATGAGATAGTGAGATCCTTTAAAGCAGAAATTACATCCACTGTAAGACACAATTTCCCATGAATTGCTTTGCCCTTTGCCAAATTTTACAAGTTGTTGCATTTCCCACAAAACATAATGAGTCTTCACATAGTAGTAAAAAAACTATTTTAATGAATAAGTGAACTGATCTTTATCCTAGGTGAAGTGCAATTAGTGCTGAAAAAATATTCTACATGAAAGAATACATGTTGCAGGTACAATAAGAATAATGTTACCAAAACCGTAAGTGCATATAAAATTCTGTTCTTAAACAAAACAAAATCAACTTACTAGTGATCATTGCTCCAGTTACAGAAGCCAGAAATCCAATGCTGACTGCAATGACGGAGATCACTCTCCCCTGCCTATGCCTCTGCAGCATGACAAACATCAGCACTCCCGCAGCACCATGGACAAACAGAGAGGAGAAGAGAGCCCAGAGAAAGATCCAATACCACATCTCTGAAAGGAAAAGCAAAGTGTTAATAATTCTGTGGAAAAATATCTTAGAAAATTCAATTTAACAAATTGTGAGCACTCCTGGTTTGGGGAAGGTTAAATGAGATAATAGATACAAAAATGCCTACTACAGTACTACAGTACCTGACACATAGCAGTACTAAATAAATTTTAACAATTACCATCCTTGCTAATGCTTGATGGGAAAATAATGACTTCAGAAGGTAAGGCTACACACTAATTTTCTCTAAATATTTCCATTATGTAGCCATAGTGCATCAATTTGTCTAAGACACCCCTCATATATTTTCAAATCTCCTGAAGTTAACTGTACAACTTATTACTGTTTGATATGTAATTTTCTATTTTCTACACTAAATAGTGGTGCTAAGACATTTGAAAATCTATTCCTCAATTCAAATCATTCCAGAAATTAGTCAGTAAATTTATCTTTTATAATTTTAAGAATTTCATGTGATTCCCACCTTGGCCCTCAACTTTATATACACTATTAAAGTCAGAATTTTTTATTTTATTAAGAATTCTTTGCCTTATATAATTTTAATAGTCTTTACCCAAAACTTTCAACTCCATTATTCTTCAATATATCCTCAATTACTGTTCACGGAAGTTGAGTTTATAGAGTTAATGAGCATACCTTTCATTTGGTCTCTCTAGCCTTCATTCCCTTTCTCTCTGACAACCACAGCCTCCCAGTTGATGCACACAGCTCCCATAGATATTGCTTAGCCCTCGCATCGGCTCCAATTTCCTGACCATGCTTGTGGTCAGGCATATTAGGGCAGGCCATTGAGGCCAGCCACGCCAGTCATTCCCTTCCCCTGGGAATCCTGTACTGGGACCAATTGAGCAAGTAGGTCTTTGGGAGGCTGAACCCAAAGGGTTCATGATTTGTAAAGAGCCATTTCATCATCTCTATATATAAAAGCCTAAGCAACCATTCGACTGGTAGCTATGACGCACACTGACCACCAGGGGGCAGACGCTCAACGCACAGGCATGGAAACATGGAACAGACTGATGAATCTCAGAGAGAAGGGGGGAAGGGGAGGGCAGGAAGAGATTAATCAAAGATCTTATATGCATACTAGAGGCCCAGTGCACAGATGTGTGCACCGGTGGGGTCCCTCAGTCTGGCCTGTGGGGATCAGGCTGAAACCAGCCTGGTGCACAGATTCTTGCACCAGTTGGGTCCCTCGGCCTGGCCTGTGGGGAACGGGCCGAAACTGGCAGTCCGACATCCCCGAGGGTCCCAGATTGCGAGAGGGCACAGGCCAGGCCGAGGGACCCCACCGGTGCACAAATCCATGTACCAGGCCTCTAGTCATGTGATGAAAGCCACCATACACAGTGAAAAAACAACAACAGGTCCATCAAAGACTAGAGACAACCAAGTTCCATTTCTAAGGCCCTGACACATTCCATCCTCAGATTCAATCTCAGTTTCCTGGTAATAAAATCCCTCTTTTTATTTAAATTAGTTCAGATAAGGTTTCTGGTACCTATAGCTAAAAAAGCTAACTCTAGAATGTTTAGATGTCACATTGATATTTATCCTTGTTATACAAATGTTCTATATGCGAAATATTTCATCTGCTATTTGTGCTAGTATTCACTCTATGGAATATAAAAGTCAATAAAAGTCAGAAAATAAAAATGGATTAATTAAAGCTTATTTATTCCATACAATGGAATAATATTACTCAGCTTTAAAAAGGCAGCAATCCTGTCATCTGTTCCAACATGGATGAATCTTGAGGACTTTATGCTAAATAAAATAAGCCAGTTACAAGGACAAGTACTGTTTAATTCCACTTATATGATGTATCTAAAGTAGTCAAATTCACAGAAACAGAAACAGAAAACAGAATGGTGGCTGCCAGGGGAATGGGGAAGAGGGAAAAGGGGAGTTGTTGCTTAATGGGTGCAGAGACAAAAACGATGTGATCAAGTGCACAACAATATGAACGTGCTTACTACTGAACTGCATGAGTAAGATGATAACTTTCATATTATATACTAGAGGCTGGTGCACGAATTTGTGCATGGGTGGGGTCCTTCAGCCTGGCTGGTGAGTGGGGCCAATTCGTTGGGGCCGGCCGCCGGGGGGAGGGACTGCGCGAAGTTGGCTGGCCACGGGAAGTTGGCTGTGGGAGTGCACTGACCACCAGGGAGCAGCTCCTACGTTGAGCGTCTGCCCCCTGGTCAGTGCGCATTATAGCAACTGGTCGACCGGTCATTCGGTCGCTTAGGCTTTTATATATATAAATTTTTTAACCACATAAACAAATAAGTAAAAATTTTAAAACTTTTGGGTGGAAATTTAAAAGATAATTATTTTAAGTCAAGACCATAAATGAATAAGCACTTAACAAAACAAACAAAAATCTCTCTGGAGAAAGGAAGCAGGTTATAAAGGGGTAACACTAGGGGTTTTTGTGGCAATAAAACTGTTTTGTATTTTGACTGTGATGATGAGTATATATAAAAGTGATAAACTGTATATGACTAAATACACACACACACAAATGAGTACAAGTATACAATACCGGTGAAGTTTGAAGGTTTGTGGATTGTATCAATATTAATATCCTGGTTTGGATATTATACTGTGCTTTTCCAAGAGGTTCCCATTGGGTAAAGTGGGTAAAGAGGACAGGGGCTCACCCTGTTTTATTCCTTACAACTGCATGTAAATCTATAATTATCTCAAAATAAAAAGTTAAATTTAAAAAGTAAAAGGAAAGGGAGACTCCAAATTCTAAAGAACTGATCCTTAGAATAGACTCAAATCATTCGAAATCATTTTACTGGAGACATCTGACATATAATCCAGTGTACTTTAAAGTACCATGCATGCTTCTCAATGGCATGGAGATAGATACTGGTGATTAAGGAAAACTAGAGACAGCTTTCCTTTTAAAAGGTTTTCTCTCTTCCAGTTTTCAGGGAAATAGTGCTTTCATGCTATCACTCCCAAACCAATAGCTTCAACTTATAATAAATGAATTAAAGACAAAAAGGCTTAACCTGCTCAGAAGATAAAATTTATATTTAAAAAGATATAATTTTCCAAAGTGAACTCAATACAGTAAAAATATAAAGGAGTACTAATGCACTGTAGGGAGTGCTCTAAGACAAGAAAGGGCTCTGCAACAGAAAACATAATCCTAATAAGTCAACAATGTGCCTAGTATACTAAGACCACTTCTGATAGCTTATCAGATGTATTCCCCCTAAAGCACTTTTCTTTGTTGTCCTTATAATACAAGTAGATTAAAAATTTCTTGACTGCATTTAACACTATGAATGCGGGATTATTTGACACTGTAAGTACTAGTAATATTCTTTGCCTGACTATATAAATATTGACATCAATAATACATTTACCTAATAATTAGGAAAAGTAAATTTTAAAATTAATGTTTTAACAAACCCCACGATATCGAAGAATTATACAACTAAAAAGGAATCTTAAATGGTCCTCTAATGACCAGTCCAGGATTATCCCTTAAACTGACTGAGAACGAAGTACCTAAACTCAAATTTACTTTTGTTTCTCTCGCTTTAAAAAAATAATAATATGATATATCATGGAAAAAATTAAACTCCACTGAAAATATCTACAACTAACTTAGGTGTCATGTTACTACTATTATTCTGAATTACCTGATAGATTAACACAACCCTGTCACTGAGCAGGGCCTCTAAAGATCTTGATCTGTTCTGGGTAAACAAGCCTGTCTAAGGTTCTACTCACCATTGGCAAACCCAGGAAACCTACTGGGTTAGTTCAGATGAAGAGAAGTGTAGGATCCTAAGAGTAGAGCAAGAAGAGATGTCCAAAAGCCCTAGAGGAAGAACAGGTACTAAGAGGACAGGAGTAGAGTATCTCAATTTTTTTCTTCAACTGTCTAGGTCCTACAGCTAACTTGAACACTCAGAATCCCACAGTTTTTCCTTTCCATCTATAACTCATCTGATCCAACTTTCTAGCAATTAAGCAACAGTAAAGGGAGGAAGCCAGAGGCAGCCTTTGCTAGTGCTAAACAAATACAAAAAATTTGAAGTGCAATGCACAACACAGAAACTTTGGAGCATGCCATCCGTACAATCGCTCTAATTCCATGGAAGAAGTATCCCTTCTTCCTGGGCACATCTTGGAAGTCCTTTGGATTATTTCTCCCTGTTGAAGGCTGTCCATACTCTTCATCTTAAAGTAGTTTTGCCTGGATTTTTGCCGTGTTTGTTTACTTTTTAGTGGGACAAGAGGAAGGAGAGCTGTGATTTGTTCCAGCCTCCAAACAATACTAGAAATAGCCCTGCTTGAAATCTGCAGCTCATCAGCTCTGGTTGCCAAGTCACTCAGAAATTATATTCTGTGCTTTTGATTTTAATTCTTGGGGAAATTATTTATGAAAAATGAACTTCTCTCAATGTTTAGAATATATTAACTGAGTAAAGACAAGTCAAAGAATAGTACATATTGTTTGATCCTATTTGTTTAAAAAATTACATGTTTACATATGTACATAAAATGTATAAGCAAACAAAATACTTGACAATGGCTATCTTTTAAAGATAAGATAGGAGATGAATGACATTTTATGTATTCTTTATTATTTGCTTATTTTTTTAACAAACCGCTGGAAACACTTTTAAAAAATTTTTACTGCAAACATACTGTCTTTAAAAAATAGTTTTTTGCCCTGGCCGGTTGCTAAGTGGTTAGCACCAAAGGGTCTCAGGTTCAATTTCTGGTCAAGGGCACAAACCTGGGTTGCAGGTTTGCTCCCTGACCCTGGGGCACGTGCAGGAGGCAACCAATCCCTGTGTCTCTCACACATAGATGTTTATCTCTCTCTCTCTCTCTCTCTCTCTCTCTCTCTCTCTCTCTCTCTCCCCCCCCATCTCCCTCCCTCCTTTCCACTCTCTCTAAAAAAATTCAATGGAAAAAATATCCTCAGTGAGGATTAACAACAAAAAATAGGTTTTCATTCTATAGTTCATCAAAGCCAAAGGTTCTCAACCCAGGCAGCTCATGATAATTACCCATAGAGCAACTAATATTCTCTGGAGGTAGGACCTAAACTACCATGTTTTTATCAAATAATCATGGCATGCAATAGAGACAGAAATCACTACTCTAAGCTAAAGGTTCATAGAGGTATTTGTTTAAAAAAATCCAAAAGTCACAAAACAAGGAAACTGATCTTATTAAACAACACTAAATATATTTTTAATCCTCTGTAGAGTATCTAACCCTTTAATATCATTTAAACCCTTTAGTAGCAAGTAGATACTAAAAATGTACTATGTATTCAACATATTCTGAGCCTCAAGCTGAAGATACCATGCCAGTAAGACTATATTTGGGGACTGTTCATAATTGTCCACCTTCTTTATAGAAATGGTGCACACGATAAGCTTAAGTAATTTGTGTTCAAATTAGGCTATCTCAGTATCTCAAACTTTTTTTCATTCTAGCAAATCTAAGGTGTGGAACTTGCTCTCTTTAGTTTCAAACAGCAGTAACTTCTAAATTTGGGGATATATCCAACAGAGGCAGGTTCTCAGGAAAATGATGCATTTGTGTCTGAAAAAGTCCCCAGATCAGAGGTCAGACTCAGATATGGCCCATGACCCATAACTGTCTGATCCACCACGTTTCTGTGCAGCAAGCATGTCAAACTCGCGGCCCACAACGAATATTTTTGCAACCCAGTCAACATAATGGTATGTAAGAAATGTTTTAATACAAATTTCGTAACTTACTCTTTACAATATCCTGTTATACATAATCTACATATATAAAAGGCTAATATGCAAAGTGTCCCCTCGGGAGTTTGACCAGGAGACCAGGAGTTTGATTGCTCACTATGATGTGCACTGACCACCAGGGGGTGACGCAGAACATGGTGGGTGACCAGCGGCGGTGGCGGGGCACTGAGGGAGCAAGGGAAGGAGAAGGCAGGGAACTTCAAGGTGGGGGCACACGAGTGGTGAGGGAAGGAGGAGGCGGGGAGGCGGGGAACCTGATTGGCCCTGATCACCAGCAAGGCCTAGGGACCCTACCTGTGCACGAAGTTCTTGCACTGGGCCTCTAGTTATTAATAACTACAATATTCGTAATGACTGATTACTATAATCGTGTTGCATTCATTTCCCTTAAGCGCCTGATGTGCAGGCGCACCATTTCTCTCCACTAATTCTAGCAGCGAATATTTTAGCAGCCTATTGCCACATCATTAGTCTTGTACTGTTTGTTTGGTGTATGCAACAGAAAATATTTTGCTGCTGGAGAACAAGAAAAATAGGTTTAATTTCATTACACTTATTAATTTGTGCAGTTATTCAGTGTCTGGTAAGCTAATGTTCAAGAAAAAATATTAATTTTTATTAAAATGTTCTATTATTTTATGTTAACAATTATTTATTTCAGCCCTTTGTATTCAGCATGTTTCTATCAAAATAAACCTATGTTTCTATGAAAACTGAAGCTTTTGTTTTTTTGTGGCCCACATATACTTAAACCTTGTTTATTTGGCTCGTGTTAGCCTTTGAGTTTGTGAGCTAAAAATTGTTTTTACATTTTGAAATGGCTGAAAAAATTCAAAAAACAATATTTCAAGGCACATGAAAATTACAAAAAAATCAAATTTAATTGTTCATAAAGTTTTATTTGAATGTAGACATGCTCATTCACATTGTCTATGGCTATGTTCATGCTACAATGGCAGAGTCGAGTAGTTGGGATAGAGACCATATGGTCAGCAAAGCCAAAAATATTTACTGCAGTTACTATATGTTGAGTATGTTGAGTACTAGTCCTTTACAGAAAAAGTTACTGATTCCTGGTCTAGATGACTTGACATATGTCCTGGGTGCTGCATTGTCCCATACCCCATTGAAAATTAGTCACAGTATTTTCATATATTATCAAGAACTGACACATTTGGTATTTAATTAATGATACTTCAATGGCATATATTCTAATGCCTTAGGTTCTTCAGAGCACAGTGTGCAGCTAATACTATGGGATATAGAGTCCTCAGCAAAAGAAAGGAATGTCAAAGAAGATTGCAAGAGAACACATTGCTACGTCTGAGTTTTCAAAAATAAACAGGATGAACCAAACTATAAACATATTGGAGATGGTATGAGGGTGAGGAATGGGGACAGCAGTGGTTCTCAGGACCCCCCCCATATGTTGGAGTGACTTGGGAGACCCTAAAAGAAATACCACCCCAGAAATTCTGATTTAATTGGGCATCAGAAATTTTTAAAGTTCCCAGGTGACTCTCATGCACAACCACGAATGAGAAAAGAACTGCTCTAAGATATAATGATCAAGTCATGGAATTACATGCAATGAAGAATATGAAACTGCAAAAACTCTGGTCTTGAGGTCGCTCTCCCCCAATGGCTTAAGTCTTGTGCTTTGAATAATAGAAGGTGCCAAGAAGCAGGCAAAGTTACCAGATACAAGGAACAGTGTGGCTACCATGAGTTCTCAAAGGCAAAAATACAGTCCAATTCTCAAGATCCTAATACAGAGTTTGCCAAAGACTACAAATGGACCAGGCCAGCAAAGAAATCTTCCTGCCCCCACCATGAGCCAAACACTAAGTAACAAGCAACAGAAGTCTGCCACTGGGGGAAGAGAAGTGTGTGGACTGAGGAACCCTTCTGTGGTGTAGGCATGCAGAGATGGCTAAAACTTAACATACAGCACTAACACTGAGAATAACCCTGCAGCACAGGGACATGGCAACGGCAGCAATTTCTATAGACTTTGAAGCCTGTGGCACACTGAAGGTAGCCATAACAACAACACAACTCAAACTCAGCTTACTCCTAAGGAGATTAAATCAACTCTTCACACTCTAGTCCAGGGGTCCTCAAACTTTTTAAACAGGGGGCCAGTTCACTGTCCCTCAGACCGTTGGAGGGCCGGACTATAGTTTAAAAAAAAACTATGAACAAATTCCTATGCACACTGCACATATCTTATTTTGAAGTAAAAAAACAAAACGGGAACAAACACAATATTTGTATTTGCATGTGGCCCGCGGGCCGTAGTTTGAGGACCCCTGCTCTAGTCTAACAAGCAGCAGCCCATTTGCTGGCATAAATACTACATACTTCAGTCTGTACTGCTATGCATATATAGTCCTGCATTTAATAAAAAATTTTGAGACAGTCCTGGCCAGGTGGCTTAGTTAGTTGGAGCTTCATCCCACACACCAAAAGGGTTGTGGGCTCGATTCCCAGTCAAGGCACATATCTAGGTTAAGGGTTCAGTCCCCAGGCTGGGCATGTAATGGAGGCAACCAATTGATATTTCTCTCACCTCTCTCTCTCTCTCCCTTTCTTTCTAAAATCAACAAACATATCCTCAGGTGAGAATTTAAAAAAATAAATTATGAGACCTACTCAAAAACAGGAAAAACAAACCACTGCTAAGAAATAAAGTGATCAACAAAACGAGACCCAGAGATGATCCAGATTTTAGAATAACCAGACAAGGACTTTAAAATAACTATAATTAACACATTAAAGACTCTCATGAAAAAGGTGGACAACTCTCATGAACAGATGAGAAATTTCAGCAAAGAGACAGAAACTAAGAAAAAGTCAAATGAAAATCCTAGAAATTGTTTTAAAATACAGTAACAACAAAAAATATCATCTCAGAGATAAAGAATTCCTTTAATAGGCTCACCAGCAGACTGGACACAGCTAAGCAAAGAATCAGTGAACTTAAAGATAAAACAATTGAAAAAACCAAGATGGCGGCATAGGTAAACACCGGAGATTGCTGCCGCAAACAACCACTTCAAAAATACAACTAAAAGCGGAACGGACATCACCCAGAACCACAGGAAGGCTGGCTGAGGAGAGATTCTTCAACTAGAAGGAGAGAGAACAGCATACCGAGGCTCAGAGGAGGCGCAGTGCGGAAAATACAAAGGTGCAGAGGTGTGCGCGCAGAGCGGGCTGGTGGCTGAGGGCGCGGTTGTCGTTTTCAATCAGGAGGGAGTCTCAGACTCTGAGCTCCAGATCCGGGCGAGTCTCTAGGGACTCAGACTCAAACGGGAGAAGTGGGATTGTCTGGCATCAGTCGGAACGTGAGGGCAGCTTTCTCTCCGAGGTTTGCAGCAGTTGCTGGGGTTCTGAGAAGCAGAGCCTCTGAGAAGCAGAACGAGACTGAGAGCAGCCATAACTGCTCCCTCCACCTGCCCTGTTGATCCCCTGCGACCCGCCCCGCCCAAGCCCTGCGCAGAGCCATTTGCCGGATAGCCTCAGGCAAAGGCTAGATTAGCACCTCTCCAGAGGACAGAAGTTTTCCCGCAGCAGACACAGCTGATTCTCACAGCCAGTCGGCCTGGTGGTCAAATCCCTCTAGTATTAACTACAACAATCAAGGCTTAACTAGAACAAGACTGCGCACAAAGACCACTAGGGGGTGCACCAAGAAAGCATAAAAAATGCGGAGACAAAAAAACATGACAGAAATGGAGGATATAGAGCTAAAAAACACAATTTTGAGGGCTTTCAATAATTTGCTAGAAACTGCCGATAAACTTGATGAGAGCCTCAAGAAAACTAATGAGACCCTCGATGTTGTGATAAAGAACCAACTAGAAATTAAGCATTCACTGACTGAAATAAAGAATATTATACAGACACCCAACAGCAGACCAGAGGAGCGCAAGAATCAAGTCAAAGATTTGAAATGCGAAGAAGCAAAAAACACCCAACCGGAAAAGCAAAATGAAAAAAGAATCCGAAAATACGAAGATAGTGTAAGGAGCCTCTAGGACAGCTTCAAGCGCACCAATATCAGAATTATAGGGGTGCCAGAAGATGAGAGACAGCAAGATATTGAAAACCTATTTGAAGAAATAATGACAGAAAACTTCCCCCACCTGGTGAAAGAAATGGACTTACAGGTCCAAGAAGCGCAGAGAACCCCAAACAAAAGGAATCCAAAGAGGACCACACCAAGACACATCATAATTAAAATGCCAAGAGCAAAAGACAAAGAGAGAATCTTAAAAGCAGCAAGAGAAAGAGACTCAATTACCTACAAGGGAATACCCATACGACTGTCAGCTGATTTCTCAACAGAAACGTTGCAGGCCAGAAGGGAATGGCAAGAAATATTCAAAGTGATGAATGCCAAGAACCTACAACCAAGATTACTTTATCCAGCAAAGCTATCATTCAGAATTGAAGGTCAGATAAAGAGCTTCACAGATAAGGAAAAGCTAAAGGACTTCATCACCACTAAACCAGTATTATACGAAATGCTGAAAGGTATCCTTTAAGAAGAGGAAGAAGAAAAAGGTAAAGATACAAATTATGAACAACAAACATGCATCTATCAACAAGTGAATCTAAGATTCAAATGAATAAATAATCTGATGTACAGAATGAACTGGTGATTATAATGAATCAGGAACATAGAAAGGGAAGGGACTGACTATTCTTGGTGGGGGAAAGGGGAGTGGGAGATGCGGGAAGAGACTGGACAAAAATTGTGCACCTATGGATGAGGACAGTGGGTGGGGAGTGAGGGCGGAGGGTGGGGCGGGAACTGGGAGGAGGGGAATTATGGGGGGGGGGGAAAGAGGAACAAATGTAATCTGAACAATAAAGATTTAATTTAAAAAAAAGATAAAACAATTGAAATTATTCAAACTGAAATATAATAGGAGAAGGAAAATAGAGACCATCCAAGAGCTATGGAATAATTTCATATGGTTCAAATGGTCTCTCTTCAAATATTTTTCTTCTCCATTCTCTCTTCTCCTTCTAGGACTCCAGTTATATTAGACACAGAGGAACAAAGATAAAAAGTAGAGTACACTTCTCATCAGAAACTATCAAACCAGAAGACAACAGAATGACATTTTTAAAAAAGACTGAAAGGGAAAAAATCTGTAAGAGCTGAAGGTGAAATGAAGACTTTTTCCAGAAAGAAAAATGCTGGGAGAATTAACTGCCGACAGACCTGTGCTACAAGACATATTGAAGGAAGTTCTTCAGACAGAAGTATACTGCTACATGGAATCCTAACTCTACACAAAGAAATGAATAACAGTGAAGATAAATGTAAGATATATTTTCTTATTTTTAATCACACTAACATTTTAGTCAGATTTAAAAATAAGTTACTGTTTTTGCACTTGAAACCTCATTTAACATAGAAATTAAAGCTGTGTTGGATATTTAATTCTGCTTCTTAAAAAAGAGCAAAAACACTAGATTTTAAATTTAATTGTGACACCTTCAAGAGCTACTTTAATATACTGCCTCTCTTAAAGCTAATGGCAATACAGTTTATTACCCACTTAAACTAAATTACCCTTTCACTAGATAATTATGTAATTTTAAACTGAAAATTACAGTACTCATCATTGAATAGTAAAATTCTTCGAAAAACAGGTTTTTAATTTAAAACAATCCGAATATCAATTGCTTTAAAGAAATCAGGTTAAGCTATTTAAAATAGTTCAAAAAAAATGCTCTATATTTAAGCTACAGCATTATCTTCCTAAGGATGTCATTCAGTTTGTTCTTCCTCATAAATGATTAGTTATCACTCAGTTATAAAATATAGGGTTCATAAGTCAGAATCTGAATCTAATTATAAAATTATAACAGATTATGCAATAGTTTCTATTGTTATTACTTGTCTGCCCTCAAGCATCTTAAATTACATTTGTTTGATTTAGTCACTGTCCTTAACTCAGTGAATGATCTCATGATATAACATTACAAAAAGATATTTACACTGAATATTGAAAAATGAACTTTTTACATCAATAAACGAACTTATAATGAAATACATAATAACAAATTCTTAACATGAATGGCAGGTCAGAAAATAAAAGCACCACCAGAAAAACGAAGCAAGCAATGCACAAGCATGTCAAGACAGTCACACCTCAGGTATTATTATTTTTTTAAATATATTTTATTGATTTTTTACAGAGAGGAAGGAAGAGGGATAGAGAGTTAGAAATATCGATGGGAGAGAAACATTGATCAGCTGCCTCCTGCACACATCCTACTGGGGATGTGCCCGCAACCAAGGTACATGCCCTTGACCAGAATCGAACCTGGGACCTTTCAGTCCGCTGGCTGACGCTCTATCCACTGAGCCAAACTGGTTAGGGCACACCTCAGGTATTATTGACAGTAATCCTGAGGGAGCGGTTTATACCGAATGGAGATTAAAAAAACAAAAACAACATAATTTCAGAACTTGAAGGGATCTTCAGATACTGAATTCAATTTCCTAAACCAAATTTTAAGGCCTGCCCTAGCCGGTTTGGCTCAGTGGACAGAGCATCAGCCTGCGGACTGAAAGGTCCCAGGTTCAATTCCGGTCAAGGACATGTACCTTGGTTGCAGGCACATCCCCAGCAGGAGGTGTGCAGGAGGCAGCTGATCGATGTTTCTCTCTCATCGATGTTTCTAACTCTCTATCCCTCTCCCTTCCTCTCTGTAAAAAATCAATAAAATATATTTTTTAAAAGAAGGCCTAATTATAAGAGCTATTAAATGGTGTTCAAACACCAAAGATTTTCTAGGTCCTAAACCAAAACCTAACTAATTAGCATATTAAAACCTAACTAATTAGCATATTAGCATATCAATTCTTAAAAAAGAATTTTCTTAGTTTTAAAGAGTAAAGAAACAAGTTTCTATGAAAATATAAATGTTTTTCTTAACTCAGTAAAATCTCTAAACTTTTTCTCAACTCATTAAAATTTCTAAATCAGCTTTTAATATGAAAGCTGTGGGCATTAGGTTGTATTATGAATGAGAAAACCCAGGCCTCGGAAATAGGTGGTTTGTCTTAAGTACAAAGGCTAATTAGTATCATTCAAGGATAAAACTCAGGTTCTTCACTTATAAACTCAAGGATCCTAGTGCTTATTTAAACTCTTTATTTGCATACAGAAATCTAGCAGAACCCAAATTATACTGGGGGGGAGGGGTAATTCCAATAACTGCTCATTATGTATGTATTTACATAAACAGTGTTAATGTTTAATTCTCCCATATACTTCAGATTTAATATAAACAGCCTAGAATTTTAAAAAATACTATTATTTAATAAGCATTATTCTCTATAGCTAATCTACACTAATAAAAGAGAAACATGCAAATTGGTGTCACTCTGCTACACCCACAAGCCATGCCCACCAGCCAATCAGGAGCGAGTATGCAAATTAACCCAACCAAGATGGCCGCGGCCACGGAGCTGGAGCGAGCAGGAGGCTTGGGTTGCCTCCGGCAATGGAGGAAGCCAAGCTTCCCGCCTGCCCTGGCCTCTGCTCAAGGCTACAAAGTTTCAATTATAGAAGATAAATAAATCCCAGATACCTGCTTCCCTCCGCTCAAGGAGGCGCTGAAAAAAAAAAAGAAAAAGAAGGAGGGGCTGGGAGCTTGGGTCGCTGGGGGCTGTGGCCAGCCTGCAAACATCCATCAGCCCCTCACCCAGGCTGGCCAGGCACTCCAGCGGGGACCCTCACCCCATGGGGGCGTGGCTGGCCTGAAAACCACCACAGGCCCCTTACCCAGGCCACCCCATGCCCCAAGGGAACCCCCACACTGATCCGGGACACCCTTCAGGGCAAACCAGCTGGCCCCCACCCGTGCACCAGGCCTCTATCTATACTAATAAAAGGGTAATATGCTAATTAGATTGGGAGACCTTCCAGGAGGCCTTCCGGATGTTCTTCTGGACAAAGCCATGGTAGCAGGGCTGAGGTAGAGGTGGTTAGAGGCCAAGAGAGGAGGGCAGTTGTGGGTGATCAGGCTGGTGGAGGGCGGGGCCGTTGAGTGTAAGCAGACCAACAGGGGGGCCAGTTGGGGGCAAGCAGGCCAGTGGGGAGGGAAGGTGGGGGTGAGCAGGCCAGCAGGGGGGGCAGTTGGGGGTGATCAGGACAGCGGGGGGGGGGGGGAGTTTGGAGTGGAGCAGGCCAGCAGGGGGGCAGTTGGGGGGCAAGCA
>NW_005871155.1:1053094-1062800 GCF_000147115.1 Myotis lucifugus
GCGGTCTTTAAGAGCCTCTCTATCACAGTAGCTATTGGGCAACTCGTCAATGCTGCGTGGGGGGGGAGTTCGCACTGAGCCGCTTAGCTTCGGGGTATTAGGGGCCAAGCAGGCCAGTGGGGAGGGAAGTTGCGGGTGAACAGGCCAGCAGGGGGGGCAGTTGGGGGTGAGCAGGCTGGCAGGGGAGGCAGTTGGGGATGAGCACACTGGCATGGGGGGCAGTTGGGGGTGATCAGGCTGGCGGGGGGGCATTTGGGGGCAAGCAGGCCGGCGGCGGGGGGAAGTTGGGGGCAAGCAGGCAGGCAGGCAGAGTGGTTGGGGCAATCAGGCAGGCAGGCAGGCAGGTGAGCGGTTAGGAGTCAGCAGTCCCGGATTGCAAGAGGGATGTCTGACTGCCGGTTTAGGCCCAATCCCTGTAAACCGGCAGTAGGACATCCTTCAAGGGGTCCCAGATTGGAGAAGGTGCAGGCTGGGCTGAGGAACACCCCTCCCCTGTGCACGAATTTTGTGCACCGGGCCACTAGTCTATATAATAAAGAGCCAGGATCGTAATGACTGATTATGACCAAAGGCTCGACCAGACCAGAAGTCAGTGCTGGGTTGCCGTGGCGGTTGCTGCAGGTGCCCTGATCCAGCACTGACTGCCTAGGGGGCTGTGGATCAGGCCCGGAGAGAGGCCTGCAGAGAGAGGGGCAGAGTCTGATCCGTAGCCTCTGCGGCAGCCATCGATCAGAACTTGCCTCTCTTTCTCTCCTGGTCTGGCTAACAGCCGCACCTCCATTTCACTCCAGGCCTCCACCAGGGCTGTTGATCAGTCCCACCTTTCTGACCAGGCCCGGCTGATAGGCCCAGAGATGCTGACTAGCATAGAAACTGACCAATCAGAACAAAATCTGGGTCAACTGTGAGGAGCCAATGGCTGCCTAGGAGGTGGAGCTTTTGATGCTGACTGGCATAGAAACTGACCAATCAGAACCAAATTGGCCATGAGAGGGCAGTTAGGGGTGATCAGGCAAGGCAAGAGGCAGTTGGGGGTGAGATCAGGCTGGCAGGGAAGGGCAGTTGTGGGCGAGATCATACCGGCAGGCAGAGGCAGTTAGGTGCAATCAGGCAGGCAGGCAGAGGGGTTAGGGGCAATCAGGCAGCCAGGCAGATGAGTGGTTAGGAGCCAGCGATCCCAGATTGTGAGAGGGGTGTCCAACCCCCGAGGGGTCCCTGATTGGAATGGGTGCAGGCTGGGCTGAGGGAACCCACCCCCTCTGTGCACCAAGTTTGTGCACCGGGCCTCTAGTAGTTCATATAAATAAAGAAAACATTTTTAAAAGATATATGATTTTAATGCTAAAAGTCACTTAATAAAAACTGGCTATAGCATCCTCTTGGAAATAAGTGGATATTAATATTGATATTTTAATAAATTTTAGCTATCCTAAATACTCCATATTAAAGTGCATTATATATCTTACATACCTACAAATTGATTACTAAAAAAACTTAATTTTTTAAAATCAGGTGTTCCTAAGCCTTGAACCCTCAATAACAAAATTACCTGAAGAGCTAATTTAAAAGGTGGTTTCCTAGCCTCCGTTCTCAAAGACCCTAATTCCATAGACAGGGGCTGAGGCCCTGGATCTGTACCCTTAACCAGCCCCAGGTAATTCTAATATGTAGCAAGGTTTAGAAATCCTGCGGGATTAAAGTAATTCATGGGAGGGAATGAAAGGAGAATTTGATAATGAAAATCCAGTTTCACATTACTAATGAAAACATCTTAGTTGGACAGATATTCAAGTACAGTGGGGCCTTGATTTACGAGTTTAATTCGTTGCAAAAAATCGGCCAAGAGACAGCTGGTATCTCAAAAAACTCGTTAGTCGGGACACTCGTAAGTCAAGGCCCCACTGTAATACTTTTAAACTTAATCAAGTCCTGATAGTATTCCTGGTCCATCCTACAGGCAGTTCATCTTTCCTTTCTCTCCATCACCCCATAAACAGGTTCTTTCTCCACTCTCTACCTCTTCTGTTGCCTTCAAAACCCACTACCTGGTTCTCCCTGAACTCAACAAGCCACAAAAGAATTACTTAACCTCATGGTTAGTCGGTGTCTTTAGCCCATGAGCTCTTTAGGGACAATGATTGATATTATCATCTTTATCAGTATTTACCAGAGACTGACATGACTAATGATCAAGAAATATCCAATAAGATTAACCCTTAAAAATGCTAGACACTGCATTTTAGTATAATTCTTCAATGTATCAAGATGGGTTTTGCTTTTTCTAGGCACCTGTTTCTCTTCGATCAGTGGTCGGCAAACTGCGGCTCGTGAGCCACATGCGGCTCTTTGGCCCCCTTGAGTGTGGCTCCTCCACAAAATACCAACTTCTGCGCATGGACCACGAAGTTTCAATTGCACTGTACATGCACACCCGCACGTGGTATTTTGTGGAAGAGCCACACTCAAGGGGCCAAAGAGCTGCATGTGGCTCACGAGCCGCAGTCTGCCGACCACTGTTTAGATACTTCATCCCCTTCACCCACTATGTTACCTCTAGTCTTCCCATTCAGGGCCTCATTCCCTACTCCCCATACCTACCCCCAGGACTGAGGCAGCCAGGCTCTGGGAGACGCCCCAATGATCCTGATCTGGTACAGTCCCCTGGACAACATACCAGAGTTGCGTGACCAATAGAGTACAGCAGAAGTGATGGGATACCACTTCCAAGATTAGATCATAAGAGACCCTATGAATTCTGTTTTGGTTTCTCTCCCTCTGACCACTCACTACCACGAAAGCCATATTACGAGCAGCCCCTGGATGCCTCCTACCAGCAGTCACATGAAAGTGCCTGGAAGTGAGCCAACCCTCCAGCACAGTCAGGTCTGTAGAGACTGCAGTCCAGGCTGACAGCTTGACTGTTACCTCTGTAAGACGATGAGCCACAACCAGTAAAACCATTCCCAGATTCCTGAGTATTAGAAACTGTACAAGAAAATGAATGTGTTTGGTTTTAAACTGGTAAATTCTGGGGTAATTTATTACTCGGCAATAAATAACAAACACAAAGATTTGTAAATTCATACTCACTACAACATAAACTTCTTAAAAACAGTCATGATGTGGTATGGTATCTCTGACAGTTACTATAATGTTTGCTGAATTGGATTGACTGATAATTTTCCAAGTCCTGAATTACGTATTTTGTAAGCAGGATCAAGATATTGTCTAAAACAGTTTCTCTACTTTTAAAAGTGGAATCAATAATGGTTCCTTACCTCACAAGGTTATTATAAGGATCCAATAAAATAATATTCATAACTGCCTCAGAACAATGCCCACCACACTAAAAAGTGTTAAGCGTTGTTAACTACTAAAAGTAAAATTTCTTAGAAGGAAATGTATCACTCTCTTTCCTTAGTATTGAAACCCTAAAAATGAATTTTTTAATGTAAGAATTATTTACAAGCCATGTCAGGATTATGAAATAAACTTAGAAAACTGATTTACCTTCAAATATTAAGATAGAATATCAAATAAAAGAAGATACTGGATATGTTAAAAAGGTAACACTAATTAATCTAGCAATCTATATTCCGCAAAACTGTTTTCATCTGTCCTAGTCATATTGCAATAAGTTCATAACATTCTCCTAGACTACATTACAAGATTATATTATAAGAACACAAGTAACTGGATCCAGGTAAAAGTATGGTTCTTTTTTTTTTTTTTGTATGAAATTTGGTGGAAAATCTTTTTCTATTTCCAAGTTTCATCTACTTAGCTAAGGTCACTGGAATTTAATAGTCTAATTGAGAACTCTCTCAAATAATATTCATAACTGCCTCTGTTCACTCTATGATTTTTGTTAAAATACTTAGTCATTAAAAATACATAATTAGCTCAGCCAGCATGGCTCAGTGGTTGAGCACTGACCTATGAACCAGGAGGTCACAGTTTGATTCCCGGTTAGGACATGCCCGGGTTGTTGGCTCTATCCCCAGTAAGGGATGTGCAGGAGGCAGCTGATCAATGATTCTCTCTCATCGTTGAGGTTTCTATCTCTCTCTCCATCTCCCTTCCTCTCTGAAATCAATAAAAATCTATTTTAAAAAATACATAATTAGCCTATCACAACTGAACTAAGCAAAGATAAATTTATACCTGATAGTTAACTACTAGTTAACAATTGTCAAAATCATAGCTTACACAGTCCCAAGACTTATCCAGAAATTGCTTTAGATTTAAAACATGTCATCTGGACCTTAGACTTGGTATTGCCAGAAGATATGGTTCAAAGATAATGAAATGGGAATTTTAAAAACCTGAAGATAAAAATTCTAATTTTTGAAAAATTACAGTAGCTTCCCTCGCAATAAGATATGCAACCTTCCAAAAAGCAAACTCCTATAAAGTACAAATCATACCATCACTTATTAATTGGCTCTGTACCACAAAATAATACAGAATTTTTTTCACATCTATTTCAGAAACAGCTAATTTTGGAGTCCAGCACAATACTGAAAAGAAGTACTTGTCTTTAAGGCTACATTTACAAAACAGAAATACCTATAAGTGGACATTTGAAATAATTTTATCCACATAAACTCACCTCCAATAACAGAGCAGTTAGGAAGAGGAATTAAACTTAATCGTAACCTAGGATACAAAATAACACCGAGAGAAGCAAATCGACTTGGGAGCACGGCTAAAGGAAGGTGCCGGCTTTACTAGCATGTGGTATAAGCAATTCCAGATACCTATGGTAGATACCAATTATTTTCCCTCTTTCTCTTTTTTTGCTGATAATATTAACACTAAAGTGGCTTAGTAAGTGTAAAGTCTAAAAGGGAACTACAATAGTGTGTGTGTACATACTGCAAAAATAAGCACATATATTTAATATAGACACACACATATATGCACACACAGAGACGGTTGACTTTCCTTCCAGTTTGAATTCCCAGCCTCCCAATGCTTATTACCAATAGAAAAAGGGGAGCACCTGCCCCCACATTTGCTGCTGTCACTGAGAGAAGAGGCGGCCTAAGGCCAGCCTTTGCCTTTTTCCCAGGGACCAATTATCCCTTTCCCAACACCAGCCTGGATCTGTGTTTATCCAGGGGTTTAGGCATCCTGCCTATTTCTAAGTAAAAAATTCTTCTCTAAACCAAATTTAGGTCAGAACAGAAAGTTGAGAAAATAAAGGTAAAGCAAAGGAAGACAGTTTATTGTAGATCATTTTTTAAAGTCAAGTAACCCATGAAACTGAAAGAGTATATATATACTGACTCTAATTTTAGATTGGGGCCAGGGTATTAGGAACAATTTAGAGAAAGAAAAAAAATTTGAGAAAGAAAGCCATTTATCTCTCTACTTTAGTAAGCTAAAGACCCATCTAACCTATACACAGTTAACCCTTCAGGAATCTTATGAATCATACACTTTGGTTACTAAGTGACAGACATGGGAGTTTCCAGATATTAATCTGCTCTATATGAAGTCCTCAATCCTAGTGTCTTCCATGAAGGAGGAAAAATAAATAGCAGCCTGAACTTCATAGGATTTCTAAAAGTGGATATATATAAATATGAATCACTAACTTTTACATAGGCAAAAGCAACTTAAAATTTTACAAAGCACTATTATTCAATAATTCTTGCATTTCCTAATATATTTTATTAGATGGATAGAAATAAATTCCAGTCATACATTCTTGGGCTCATTGGGACAAATACTTACCACGCTATTCTTAAGTACATTAAGATTAATCGTTCAACAGACTTGCCTGAAAAAAGCCATGTGGAGTAAAAGGAAAAGGCACAGAACTAAGGGTCAGGGAAGGTTAGTTCCAGCCCTGCCTCCATCATTAAGCAACTGTTTGATCCCCGCCATGCCCTTCACTTCGACAATGTGACATTTGATATTTCCAAAGGGAAGTCGCTGAACAACATAACTTCTAGCTCTAAAATATTAAGTTAGTTCTCATGATCACTTTTTAAACATTTATTTCTATCAAAGTGATACATACTCAAGACTGCCTTCTAAAGGTCAGTCTCTAAGACAAAAAGGTCAATAAAAAATGTTCCCGCTTCACTTATGGGATAAGATATAAAGAGAAGAAGAAAAAAAAACTTTTGGTTTGTATAAAGAAAAAAATAGGGCCAGTCTGATGTGGCTCAGTAGTTGAGCATCGACCTGGGAACCTGAAGGTCACAGTTTGATTCCCAGTCAAGGTATAGGCACAGGTATCAGACTCGGTCCCCAGTAGGTATGCAGGAGGCAGCCGATCATGATTCCCTCTCATCACTGATGTTTCTATCTCTCTCCCCCTCTCCCTTCCTCTCTGAAATCAATAAAAAAATATTTTTCAAAAAAATAGAAATGAGAGTGTGTTCCCCCTTTAATTGGCTTTTAATAACCAGAATTCCTATTAATCAGAATTCTACAAATCCTTTACACAGTCATATCTTAAATCCAAATCAGTCTGGCTCCTTTCTTTTACCTGCTTCTCTTCCAAGTTTATTATGATGACAAAATGCTTTCTGAGTTAATGTTATCATACTTTGAAAAAAGGTAATGATATTTAACTTATTAGCTATCAGATGTAAGCAAGTTACTCTTTATTTCAATGTCTAAATGTGTAAAATAAGGATAAACAATCTCAAGATTGTTGACAACATTAAATAAAATACATGGAAGTATGGTTAACTAGCACAAAAGCACTTTCAATAAGCATTTGTGTTTTAAAGCTTTGACAATTATCTACAAAAGTTATGGAAACACCTCATTCCCTAGTTAACAGCATATTTACTTCAAAAGATGTAGCCAAAAAATAATACAAATAGAATGTTTAAATCATGGAACTGTTAAGTACTATTTTTAAAATTCTGTAAATATGTATTGAGCATTTACTATGTGCCAGATACTATAATGCTAGGGTTCCAGAATTCAGTGATTAAGACATTGATTCCACCCTCAAAAAGCTCACAGTCTATAACACAATTGAAAAATATAATTGAAAAGCATATACAAGGAGCAGGATGAAGCAAACATCCTGGAAAAGGGGAAAGAGTCGTTCTGCAGGCCAAGACTGGGTTTTTAAAGCCTAGCTCAGCCATTTACTAGCTCTGTGATTTGGGGCAACTGAATTTACCTCTCTGAGCTTCTTTGTAAATCTACTTTGGAGAGCTATTCTGAAGATTAGAAATAATATATGTGAAGTACCTGATACATAGCAGAAATTATTTTTTGTTGTTTTAGGATTTGTTTTTAATAGACCAAATTTAAAAGGTGGGTAGCATATCTTGACTAATAATTAAGCTACATATGTCACCAGAACAGAGAAGGCCATAAAGAACCACATCAGAATGTTACCACTTCCAAAGTCCAAAGTGATGTGGTTCCTAACATGTGGTATACTCAACTGCTGGTGAAACATATTTCTAATCTATTTCCTTCTCCATTTTTACCTTGACAAACCATTTTGCATACTCACACTCTACTTTTTTCCATTTATTCCCCAGGCCCACTCCAGTCCTAGTTTGGGACATTCTGCATATCCTCCATGAAATGGCAACGTCCTGTGAGCAACTGATGATTATTAAGATTGTATTAGGAGATAATTAGAGCTAACCCTGGGCTCTAACTACTATTACTAACGTAATGGTTGACTTGCAGAACTGGAAGCTGCTAAATAATGATTAGAATCTTAAAGTAAATATTTTAAAATATTGTAAAATCCAGCCAAGAGGTAAGTTACATTTACATTTTCTCTGTTCCCCAAAGCTATTTCTTCTAAATACTCTAACTAATACAACATTTGAAATATACACAATGAACAAATATGAGGCAAAACCATAGTAAAAAGGCAAAGCAGTCTATCCCTAAATTCCATTGAATCATACAATGGTCTTTATGTCAACATAGTTTTTCAGAACTAAGAACATGTTCCTATCTTTAAACCATCATGTAAGGTCAGTTTGCTCCAAGTTAAATAACCACATATTAAAACTGAGGACATCATGAGTCAATCCAGAATTTAATTTTATAGCTTCCACATTCAAGAAAACCAGTGTCTCTAAGTCATCCTTGTGGTATATAATTCATATATATATATATATATATATATATATATCCATAGCATACCAGTTATATTTGCAGTATACTCTTCCTACTCTTAGCCAGTTTGACATAATGCATTTTGAAATACTAATGTTCTATCAAAATTAGCTGCCTTATACATTTTCAAGAATCAAATCCTGGGCATGTTTTAAAGTTTTTTCTCTAAGGATAAGGCACCGAGAAGTCACCAAAATGCAAAAGAATCTCTTTCTTGTAAATACTAATCTAGAGGGTCTTTTTAAAATTCAGAACTCAGAGTATGATAATACAAGCATTTCCACATTAACAAACCCAGAAGTTTCTTCACAAAGCAAGCCCAGACATCCTATAAAAATATGAGTATTACTGCTCATTTTTACCACTATAAATTGATGCTAATTATTATAATGTAATTCAGTCCAATTCCCTCCCGATAGCCTTGAGAATGAAGGGAAATGCACAAAATTATCAAATGTCACAGAAGCAGCAGCTTGAGGCGAGGGGGGGGGGGGAGGACAGACAGACAAAAGGAAATAGAAGAGAGAGGAGATATAGGGTTGAAACTAAAATGCTTACAATCACTAGACCTTGGCCCAGCCCCTGACCCACTGTAATCTACTTCATGTCATCTATCTTCCCAAAAAACAAAACGTTAACAATGGAAGCAAATTGATCATGAGCAGGAAATTTAAGTCCTGCGTTCAGTTTGAGATATGCCAGAAAGAAGAGGAGCTAAACAGAAAAAGATCTAAACAGTAAAAAAGCGGTGCGCGTGTACGCGTGTGCGCTAGCGGGGAAGAGGGGGTACATAAAAGCCAACTGTGCACAAGTCTCGGCAGCGATGCTGCCCCGCGAGTACTACGAAGGCAGGGCCGTGGGCCCTCCCTCTGCCAGGCGGGAGGCGGGGGTCGGGGGTTCTCTCCCGCACACCCCCGAGACTGGGAAGCCTCCGAGTGCGGGGCGAACGGGTGGCGGCCGTCGGCGCCCCCGGGAACCCGCGCGGAGTGGCTCCAGTAAGACCTTCCCGGCCAGCACCTGGGACCGCGGTCTCCCAAGGAGGCGCACACCGGGTGGGGCGGGAAGGCAAGGAGCACTTCCCCTGCTCGGGAGGGAGGAAGAAGGCGAGGGGTGGCCCCGCATCCCGTCCCCACCCCGGAGCATCAATTACCCGTGAGGTTCCTCAGCACCGTCCCGTGGGCCCAGAGGCTCAGGACCTGCTGCACCGACAGGTTGATCATGGAGTGGTCACCCCCCTCCGCCTTCATCTTCCCTGGGGGGCGCCCGCCGCCTTCTCCTCGGGCGCCGGGGGGCGGCAGCGGGTGTGAGGCTTCCGGGGGCGGCGGCGGGATGCGCGGCTCCTCCAGGCCGCCGCCGCCAAGGTTGCGGGGCGCGGGCTGGGCGTTGTGTTGCGCCGACGGTCCTTCGAGGGGGCGCTAGGGGGTCTTTAGGAAGCCCTTTCCCCGGCCGTGGAACATTTAGGGACGCCGACGGGGAAGGGAAGGGGGGCCCGGGCGCTGTCCCCCGCGGGGCCCCCCCAGCGAGGAACGGGGTGGGGAAAGGAAGCGGCCCCAGTTTCTGGTTAAGGGGAAGAACCCCCGCCGCG
>NW_005871155.1:1062900-1172742 GCF_000147115.1 Myotis lucifugus
AGGGCAACCGGCAGGTGCACCCCCGACGGAGTCCAGGTCTTCCTCCGGAGGCTCGGAGCCCCGGGCCCGGAGGAGGCTGCGGCGGTTGCCCCAGGAGGAACTAACCACCAGCCTGCCCACACTCCGGCCGCCGACACTCGAAGAACCGGCCCCTCCACCCGCGAGCCCCGGCGAACCCGCTTGTGCGCGCGCGCACGGGTCCCCTCCCACCCGGCCGTCGCCGGACCGGCTGCGCATGCTCAGTCTCCCCCTTCCCGCGACCCGCCGCCCTCGGACACCCGGCCGGCCCGGAGTCCTCCTCCTTCCCCTCCCCGCGCGGAGCTCGCGAGGCCGACAGCGCCGGGAGCGGCCCGCAGTGGGGCGGAGGGAAGCGCAGCTGCGTCACTAGCGCCACCGCCGGCTCGGCTGCTGATTGGGTGCTGCCAGGACCCACCCCGCACTCCCCGCCCCAGACCCGGGCGCGCGCCCTGGGAGCCGCAGCCCTTGACCCGAGGCGCACTGGGCGCGCGGGGTGCCGTCTGGTGCTGAAGACCGACCCTGACCTACGACGGGGGCAGCAAACGGTACTGAACTTCCTGAGATGGATTCTGTGATAGTTCAGATCTTTGGCTCCTAATGAAATACTTTTGATAACAAATGTTTGCATCCTTTTTTGAAAGGCGTCAATATCTCAACATTTTACACTTATCAAGAGTTGTTTTGTGTGTTTTTTTTTCTGAGTGAGTCAGGGGAGTTGGATAGGACACTACCTGCAGAATATATTTTAAAGCTACTAAAGCGGAAATAGACTCCCTTTCTCATCATCCAGTCCTTCTGGCAGCAAGAACTTGGGCCTCCTGCGGTTCCAGGTTCCCAAATACTTGTAGACACAGGGCTCGAAGGTGTCCTATTCAGCGCGATTCCCTGATCTAGCTCTTTCTGCATTGCAGTATTCTTTTTATTTGAATTGTAAAAACAAACAATTTTTTAAAAAGCTTTCGTTATTTTTCTCCCCTAGGGCTTAGACGTCCTTCCCCTTGTTTGCTACCTTTTTTCATGCCCAACGTTAGCCGGAGGAGCTATCTAAATTCCAACTATGACAAACTAAACTCCTTGAAGTTTGAAACCTTTTAACTTGAAAAATAAAAATTAAGTTTTGGCCATAACATAAATATGCACTAACCACTGCCATTCCCAACTCCATCCTTTTCAATGGCTCTGCCGTCTGTAAAGAAAATGTACAAAGGGAAGGGAAGTTCATGCTGTAGCAAAAGCAAGTATACTTGGCAAAACCTGTAGGGTTGAGTCACCTGTACGATGGTACTTTGGTGACCACTTTTAAAGTAATAATTATACATACAGATTTATGTATATGTATATAGTATTGGTGTCACTATACAAAAAAAGGGGGGGGGGGAATTGTTGTATCACTAATAGAAATTGGACCCAAACAAATAATGTAGAGCCCTAACCGGTTTGGCTCAGTGGATAGAGCATGGGCCTGTGGACTCAAGGGTCCCAGGTTCAATTCTGGTCAAGGGCATGTACCTTAGTTGCGGGCACATTCCCAATAGGTGTGCAGGAGGCAGCTGATTGATGTTTCTCTCTCATCGATGTTTCTAACTCTCTATCCCTCTCTTCCTCTCTGTAAAAAATCAATAAAATATGTTTAAAAAAACCAAATAATGTAGAGTTTATCTTCCTCCCAGTATTTAGAATTATCTAGATCTTAATTAAAGATTATAGAATATCAGACTTAAAATTGGCCTTAGCATTTTTCTAATTCATTTTATTTAATAGCTAAGGAAACTGATTCTGCAGAATTCAGTTTCTTGACAGAGGTAACACCACTTCAGAGGCTAATTTGTGAATTCCCAGTCTATTAATTCTTTCTACCAACCACACTGTGTTTCTTAACTCACTATTACTCCATAGCTTTAAGATTCTGGATGGGGAGGTGCAGGTTATGTAATGGTGGTATTAAGAGAGTCAACATTATATGATTAGTGGTATTTTTAAAAATCAGGCAACCACATTCAGTGAAGTGTTCATAGCAAACTGAGCAACAGCTCGTTAAACTCTTACAACAGGAACTTTTAGTTGGTTTAGAATCAATTGGGATTCTCAGTATTATACACTATTGTTTAAAACATAGCATTCATGCTCATTGCAGCAGTATTTACAATAGCCAAGATCTGGAACTAGCCCAAGTGCCATCAGTAGATGAGGGGATAAAAAAACAAAACAAAACTGTGGTACATTTACACAATGGAATCCTATTTGGCCATACAGAAGAAGGAAATCTTACCCTTTGTGACAGCATGGATGGATCTAGAGATTATTATGCTATGTGAAATAAGCCAGTCAGCAAAAGACAAATACCATATGATCTCACTCAGATGTTGAATCTAATGAACAAAATAAACTGATGACCAAAATAGAAACAGAGGCATGGATACAGACAGATGTCAGAGGGGGAGCAGGATGGGGGGACTGGATGAAAGAAGGTGAAGACATTAGAAAAACACATGTGTACATAACACATAGACACAGAAAACAGTGTGGTGCTAGCCAGAGGGAAAGGAGGGTGGGGTGTGTGGAGGTTGGCAAAGGGGAAAATGGGGGCTGAAAGAGACTTTGCTTGGGGCAAAGGGGACACGATGCAGTGTGCAGGTGATGTTTCATTGAGTTGTGCACTTGAAACCGGTATGGTTTTGTGAACCAATGTCACCTGAATAAATTCAATTAAAAAATAAAAATAATATATTCAGAACCTGGGACAGTGCCTAGCACATGATGTTCAATAAATACTTGCTGAATGAATAATTGAATGAACATCAGAGAAAGTCAGCATTTTTCTTGTTTCACATAATTTTTTAAATGTAATTTAAGTGTTGATTTCAGAAATGAGAAAGTAGGACACAGCAATGAAGCCTCTGGTCCAGCAGCTATCAACCTTTTTCACCTCATGGCACACAGAAACTAATTACTAAAATTCTGCGGCACACCCAAAAATATATTTGTTACCAATCTGACAAAAAACAACAACACACTAGGTATTATTTTGATTCATTCACACCAGATGGCCACTGTTGTGTTGGCTGTTGTCATTTTTTTTTTTTTTTGACAATTTAAGGGGAGGAGGTCAGTGCCCCTGACTAAAATAGTCTGGGATTGCATGTTTTAAAAATTCTGGCGGCACACCAGTTGAAAAGCACTGCTCTAGTCCATAATGCACTTTGATAACCCAACAACCTTCCCCCTGCTTTTCAGTTTCATTCAATTTAATACGTATTTATTTGGCATCTATTACTTAAAATGTTCTATGCTAGGCATTATCTATAGGATTTGAATATTAATAAGTTCTCTACTCTCTAGGCTAATTCGTTGCATTTAACTTATATTTGCCTTAATAAGGCTAATGATACCCACTGTGTTGGAAGCCTGTGCTCTTAAGGGAATTGAACATTTTCCAACAGCCAGAGTTATAAAACACAAAAGTGAGTTAATGCAAATGTACATTGTGTAATTTCTTTCCTTGCAGATTTTAGATATTGAGTTAATACAACAATCAAGTCACATTCCTTCCAGAAATCAGGGAATACCCCAAATAAATCCTAAAGGTCTCTTTCAACCCTGTACCCTTCAGTATAAAATAAACAATTTATGAACAGTTCCTGGTTTATTTCTTACACACAAGTGAGGGAACACTCATAAGTCTTATCCATCCTATTAAATGTCCAGATAGAGCCCAGAATAAAGCTTTTAAAATCAGTTAGACTACACAATGATATTGATCCTTAGAGAAAATGTTATTAAAGACATTTTTTTCTCCACTTTATTATCTTTCTTGCTGTACGGTACTATATAAGAATTGTTAGAGGCACCTCTCACCATCACCAGAGAGGTGTTAGTGGACAGCCCCCTCAGTCAGTGGGAGAGGGCTGTTCCCAACCTCGATCCTTGTCTTCACATATAGATGAATTTATTTGAGAGACCTTGACTGCATTGTGAAAAGTCAATTAATTAAAGCATGCACCTTTATTGAAAAAGCAAAGCAAGCAGGAAAACCTATACATCTGGCCTACGAAGCACAAACAGGCTCTTAGCTAATCTGAAAAGCAGGTTGGGTGGGGGTCCGAGGTGTTATATACCCCTGGTCTATAGGTTTTAAGATTCATTTGCTAAATATTTTGGTATAGATTAATTCTCAAGGTCCCATCCCCCTCCTTTTTTTTTTTTTTAACTTTGTTGTGGTCTTCCCAGAATTCATGAGAAGCACCTGGCAACTTTATCATGCCAAGTCTTGAGACTGCTGGCTTCTCTGCTTAGGAAGTAAAACTGCCCTTTTTTCCTTTCCCTTTTCCCCCTTCCCTTTCTGCATTCTCACACTAGAGGGGTTTTTTAACCATTTGTTCTCATGTCCTTGGCTGGGGAAGATAATGGCTTGCTAGTTACAAGCTGGCTGCAAATTGCCCACACTGTTTGGCCTTGTTTTAACTTTCCTGTCTCAGTTTCTCTTTTCCTCCTGCCCTGGAATCCTGTAACAATATGACAGAAGCAAGAGGAAGAAAGCCATGCATATCATTCCAAACTGTGTAGTGCGCTGAAACTTACATGTTGAAATGTTTCTCAGAACACCTATTAGTGTCAAGAGACATTTCCACCACAGTAAATCAGAGGAACAAGGTAAAGAGGATTTTCCTGCTGTGAAAGCTCTGACTGTAAAAACGATTTTACAAAATGACATCAGAATTAGAAGCATTCCAAATTGCCCACCTAGACTATTTGAAAAACTTAAATTTCTGGGACTAGGAAATATAAAGATATGTCCCGTTTAGTCTCAGTAACATATGGTACACCTAGGGTACCAGGCTGATGATATGAGGCTTGGGAGGGATCCAGCCCTGCCCAGACAAGGAAGGGGAGCTGCTTTTTAATGGCAGTGGGATAGCACCTCCACCCACAGTCATCCAGAGTCAGGACACGTGCCTCTAGCTCCATTTTCCACTTCATTCTTGTGCGCTCCCTCCATCTATGTATTCAAACCACCTACCTACCAAGTTCTCCCAGCTAGCACTCCCTTACAGTGTAGTTCCTGGTTTGTTACCCCAAGTCTAAAAACAAATACATTATGACCCACCTAGAACCCAGTCCTGGCAGGAAGAAGAGAGGCAGGTGCATTTTACGTTTATACTCCAGTATGGTCCATGTCACGTATACTCACATTTATTTGGTCAAAGCAGAAAGGTCAAACCCAAACTGAATAAAATAAAGAAGTATATTTGGTCTCCTGGGGAAAATGGCAAAGGTGAGTAGGTGGAAGCAACAAATAATTTGAACAAATAATGCAGTCTGACACAAACTGAGTAAGATCAGTCTACAAATAATATATTTCTGCTTCTTTCTCTTTTTTTTTATAGTTTGGGCTTTATTAATTTTGACTGTATTTTTTAGTGGCTAGATAATCAAATATGTTAGATTTTAATTATGATTTTACTTTTCAAATTAAAAATGTCAATTTGTATTATAGAATTCTTTTAAAATTTAATTTAATCGTGCCTAATTTTAAGGTCATGACTTTAGAAGATATATTAACTTTATTTTTGCTTGCATTTGCTGAGTATATCTTTGTCAACTTTTCTGAATCATTTTGTTTTAGGGAATTCTTATGTTGAATTTTACTTTGTAATATAATTTTCAATTCCTATTTTAATTTAAACTATTTCTATTTATTGATATAATAAGCATGTAGTATTGGCTATATTATTCTTTCTATTTTTGTTGCTTCTTCTAAAATAGTTGGTATGGTTTGTGTTGCCTTTCCTTTGTTTATGTTCATTATAATTTGAAAGGGCTGGTTCTGCTTTTATTTTTATGGCAATCTCCATTATCCCAATCTCCCCAAACAGAGTGTAGCTATTGACACACTCTAAGCAATTCAAAAGTATATACCTCTCTGTTAACTCTAATCAGATTACAGTAGGTTATCTATTTTCTACTCTTTACCTCTACTACACAACTACCTGTTCGAATCCAAGTCTGGCTATTTTACCAGATAAGAACATTATGCAAGTTATTTAACCTCACTGATCTTCAGTTTCCTCATCTATAAAATGGGAAATATCTGTATTTCATATATACTATTCATTTCAATATTATATACTTCGAGTGGAATCTGGAGCTATAAATACTCGATAAATGCTAGCTTTTATAATTGTTTTATTTAAATAGTAATAGATTTTAAAAACTATATGGGAATGCCAACTTCTAAAGAATATGTCTCCTAAAGAACAAGCAAAGAGAACTTGTGAAGAATTCTATTGATGGACAAGCATCTACCTCTATTTCCCCCTGTTTTGCTTTTAACATAATACATTCAGATGGCTGCAGTGCGTTCAGTAAAAAGTCACCTTTCACCCCTGTTTCCCAGCCACTTAGAGCTCCTCAGGCAGCCATCATTATTAGCTTCTCTGTGAATTCTTCCTGAACTTTAGCTACTTCAAATATATTTTTAACTATGAAAAATGAGGGAATCAGCATATTTAAACTTCCTCCACTTCCCCCTTCCCCCACCAAACTGCTGCCAGTTACACAATATTATTTCATCTTGACATTAAGAATACTTAAGGAAACTACAATATATTCCTTGACTTTTTTGTTGTTGCTTTTGTTTTATACTTAAATGAGAATTTAAGCAAGTATAACATTAATAAGGCAGGGTCCAGTTCCTGGTAAGATGGAGTGAACATTCTTCATCCAGTGTCTCCTATGGCACATGCTACTGAACTTAGCGTGCAGGGAGGAATTTGGAGAGGAAAGAGGAGCTGGTCGGTTGGGGGGGAAGATGAGAATTTGAAGTGCCATCAAACAGGCCATTAGTGTCCCATGCCTTTTTCTCTGTGTCCCCTGGGCTGGGCTCAGGACAGGGGGGACCATGGACATGGACATAGGTGCCAACAGAGAGCTCCAGGAAAAGTCCTCTTGTTTGGGCTTGAAGAGAACGAAAAAGGTCTCCCAACAACCAGAGAGAGTGGGGAGAAATCACTGTTTTGTGTGGGTTTTTTTTTTCATTGTGCTCAGTCCCAGCCCCTAATGTGCTATCGCTGAGGCAGCTGCAATGACAGTCTATAGGGAACAGCAGGAGGCTAACACTCCGAGAGAATTCTTCTCTGGTTGAAAGAGCTGTGGTCCCAAAAGGATGGGACAAACCCTGCCAAGGTCACCTAGCCTGATGCCATCTGATCCCAAAACCTAACTGCTTCTCCTCCAAACTGCCCTCTTGTTTTCATAAGACTTTTGAGGCTCAAAATTACAGAGGCTACAGAAGACCTGCTTGTTGAATGACTTTCGTGACAGAGACATTAGCTGTTCACCGGAATCTTCTTCCCTTCCTCCTGGGCACCCAACTAGATACATTTCCCAGCCTCCTCTGTAGTTAGGTATGGCCATGGACTGGCCATATGTGCTGTGTGCCGCTTCCAAGCCTGATGTATAACCACCCCCACCCAACTGTTCCTTCATACTCTTTCACTTTACTGATGAAAAGTGGGAGGGTGATACCAAACTACCCTTGAAAGCCACATGTTGAAGATGTCAAAGCTGCCATCAGCCCCGGTTCTTGCAAAGGTGCATGGAACCGAGCACAGAGCAGCCCTGGTGAACTGGACCGACTTGAACTTTCTCAGTGTTGAGTTGTTGCATTTTGGAACTTTGGTTTCAGCGGTTTAACTAACCTAAGAAATATTTTAATACTGCTCTATAGGAATAGATTATTTTGTATTTGATGTTTCTAGTGATCCTATTTCCTGGAAGTCTGTTGGTGAATTCAATTTAGTAATCAAATCTAGGTGATTCTATCAGACCCAAACAATTCAAGTAGATCTTGTTTACCCACAAAATCCTGCTACCCAGGCAAAAATCTTGCAGCTAACAAAGGCCATTTTCTAGATAACTCATCCAGACCCCCTTCTTTCTGAGTGTCTAATTTTCTTTGCCACATACAGAAAGAGTGTTGCTCCATAACTCTACTCCATCTTAAATTTCTGTTTAATTAAGTTATATAACCAATCTATCATAGATTGAATTCAACTGGAAATATTTTGTTGCATTAAAAAAATAAAATTCTGGGCCCTGTCTGGGCTCATTTGGTTAGAGCATCGTCTCAATATGCCAAGGTTGTGGGTTTGATCCCCAGTCAGGGCACATACAAGAATCAATCAATGAATGCATAAGTAAGTGAAACAACAAATCCATGTTTTTTTTCTCTCTCTTCCTCTTTCTCTTTCTCTAAAAAAAATCAATAAAAAAATAAAATTCTGAACATAAGTTTTCCAATGGTCATTTTTTATGCCATCTTGGATAATAAAGCTTTTTTAAGTTCATAGAGTACCTATCTGGGGTAACTGGAAATATAATGAGAACATCTGGCCCATTATAAAAGTATGAAATTGAAGCCAACTTTATAATTTTTGTTGTTTTTCTCATTATATTAATTATATGTATTAAGAAATAGAAGACCAAGTTTAACATGGTTTAAGGGAGAACAAAACATACATTAAGGAAACAATAAGGAAACAAAAAACAACCTGGGACTGAGTACATACTAACATTATATATATTATATGTACATATGCCATATATGTATATATTATATGTGTATAATTTATGTATTATTATAGTTGTATACATAACATACAAATATTATAGTATGTATTATACTGTAAAATATATAACAATATATTACATATTTTATATTGCATAGTATATGTGTGTGCTCAGTAAATATGTTACATATATATAACATGTATTCTCAGTTACTGTATGTGCATGTGAGGTGTGTGTATATATATTCCATTAATGCCAAGAGAATTGTAAGAACAGGGTAGGTTGAATCAGAGCTTTTCTCATAGCCAAGGCCATGTGGCCCAATTCCAAGTTGGAGAAAAGGTTGTATCAACCAGGACACTCAGCTCCCTCTCTTAGTTTCTTCATCTTTCCTGATGACCAAGAGAATGGAAGACAGTGTTTTAAAATCAAATCAGCACATATTGATTGAGTAAGGCACCAAGTTGGGCAATAGTTAAATTGATGTCATGTCAGAATTAGGCCAAGGGTTCTATGTAGTAACCAAGTTGCACAACAAAATGCAACTTCCTCTCTGCTTTTCAAAATTTGGCTTCCAAGGGAGGCTCCTCTTTTGTTTCAACCTCCTTATATAGGGTGTCCCCAAAAATGTATACACAGTTTTTTCTGATAGCTCAATTGATATCCTTTACTTTTCAGATTTAACCCATTGGAATTAATAACTATTCAAAGTGTGTATACATATTTTGGGACACCCTGTCTTTGTCCTGGATTTCTAAGCTCAAATAAAGTACAGTTTAGTATTTACTGTGAAATATGATGCAAAAAGTCTAGTAGAAAGATGAATAAAGAATTTAATTGACTCAGGGTAAAGATTAGGCAATGAAAAAGTCTTGGTTCATGTGTTCTAAGAGGCCCATTTTTAACAAAGTTAATTTTTTTCATTGATCATTTTTCATCTGTCTGGGATCTCTGGGAACATAACTTAAAGTCAGCACAGATTAAAAGAAGACCTTTTGCCTTTTGCTTGTCCTCCTTCTTTTCTGAAATTCTGAACATAATACAGATTATCAAGCATTGGAAATCATTGTTTATTCCTGTCTATTCTTTGTAAGCCTTTGAAAGATAAAGCCCCTCCTCATGCATTGTAAGGTTTAATATATAAAAAGAAAAATATAAATCTATGTGTTTCAATTTATTTACTTTGAAATTGCTGAGTGGGCATCATTTAGAAATACACCACTGAACATTTCATTACTTCAATGAGTAGCCAGTTAGGGTTAACCATTTAGGTATCTGAGGAAAGACTGACATATAATACATACTTTTTAAAAGTTACCTTAAAAAGCTTGCTTTTTTTGAAGTCATCCATTATTTATGCCAACAAGATTGATATTCTATTTGAATTCAGAATGTTTTTTCTCACATTTGGGTATTTAAGACTAACTTTGATAACTATTTGGTACACTTTAAAAATGTCTTCAATAGTGCTATTTGTAATTTAAGAGTGGATTTGGTGTTTGGAAATGGAAGTTTCTTGGTGTCTTGTCAGTTGAGTGACGAGGCTGGGAAAATATTTCTTTTGATAAAAAATGAGGTGAGTCGTCTTGGCTGGTGAGCTCAGTGGTTGGAGTGTTGGCTGGCGCATGGAAGGGTCTTAGGTTTGATTCCTGGTCAAGAGCAGGTTCAATCCTGGCCCCAGTGAGGGTGTATGCAGGAGGCAACTAATCGATGTGTCTCTTTCACATCAATGTTTTTCTCTCTCTCCCCCTCCAACCTTTCCTTCCACTATCTCTAAAAATCAATGGAAAAAATATCCTTGGGTGAGGATTAACTAATAATAATAATAATAATAATAATAATAATAATAAAATTTGTATTTTATCTAGATTAAAGCACATTGTATAAAATTTATTTCTCGCACCCAAAATGAAGGCAATAATTTCTATATAATTTCTATATAAATAACAAAATTCCTATCTTTTCCAGGTAGTTCTTATAAAGCAAAACAAGGCAGTGGATATAGTCATGGAAAAATAGTCAAATAGATGGTCAGTATCCTTGTCCTCTGACTCTGTTTTGACCACAAAACAGAAGTATTCAGTGTACACCTGCTAGAAAGCTTATGACTCAGGTAAGGTGAAAATTCAACAAATGAATGTAAGTAACAACCGGATATGGAACAACAGTAGATTGCTTTCTATTCAAACTTCAATTTTCTCTTTACACTCACTTAATGGAGACAATATTACACTGAAATCTCTGTTTAGGGAGTTCACAGTTTCTTCTACATTTAGGTAACTTCTTTAACTGTCCATTAGAGATTTTTTTACAAATATGTTTTTTATTGATTTCAGAGAGAGGAATGGAGATGGAGAGAGAGAGATAGAAACATCGATGAGAGAGAAACATCAATCAGCCTCCTTCTGCACATTCCCTACTGGGGATAAAACCTGTGTCCTCCTGGTGCATGGGTTGATGCTCAACCACTGAGCCACACCAGCCGTACTGCCCATTAGAGATTTAACAACATAGTAAAGTGACTACTAGTCAATGGTTAGTCCTGAACTTTATTGTAATATTTTATAAAGTATACTAGAGGCCTGGTGCACAAAATTTGTGCACTCAGGGGGGCAGGGGGGCTCAGCTTGGCCTGCACCCTCTCGCAGTCTGGGAGCCCTCAAGGGATATCTGACTGCCGCGGAGGCGGGAACGGCTCCTGCCACCACTGCTGTGTTTGCCAGCTGTGAGCCAGCTTCTGGCTGAGCAGCGCTCCCCCTGTGGGAGCGCACTGACCACCAGGGGGCAGCTCCTGCATTGAGCGTCTGCCCCCTGGTGGTCAGTGTATGTCATAGCGACTGGTCATTCCACTGTTCGGTCGATTTGCATATTAGCCTTTTATTATATAGGATTTCTTTTTCACACCTCCCCAGCATTTATTTCTTCAAAGAACTGGTAAGTAATCTATATATATAAAAGGCTAATATGCAAAGTGTCCCCTCTGGAGTTCGACCGGGAGACTGGGAGTTCAATCACTTGCTATGACATGCGCTCCACCAGGGAGTGGTACGAAATGAAGGAAGGCCCTGGCCAGCAGCTGGCAGCTGGAAAAGGAAGGCCCCAGCCAGCAGCCGGAAGGCCCCAATTGGCCCTGGCCTAGGGACCCTACCCGTGCATAAATTTTCTGCACCAGGCCTCTAGTACCTAATAATTAGACTCATCCATATATATAAAAGCCTAAGCAACTGTTACGATCAGAACGACCGGAATGACCGGTCGACTGGTCGCTATGACGCACACCAACCACCAGGAGGCAGATGCTCAATGCAGGAGCTGCCCCCTGGTGGTCAGTGCACTCCCACAGGGGGAGCACTGCTCAGCCAGAAGCTGGGCTCATGGTTGGCAAGGGTAGCTGCGGGCTCCTGCCTCTGTGGCAGCGTTACCAAGCGGCAGCAGCACCAGGTGCAGCAGGGCCAGGATGAGTGGTGGCATGGCGCCCGGCCCCAGCTCAGGCTTCTCCCTGGCTGCCTGCGCTTTGGCACTGCTATATCCCTCAGGGGATGTTGGACTGCCGTTTTGGCCCCATCCCACCAGGCTGAAACTGGTAGTCAACATCCCCTGAGGGGTCCCAGATTGCAAGAGGGTGCAGGCCAGGCTGAGGGACCCCACCCGTCACAAATCCATGCACCAGGCCTCTAGTGGTAATAATAATGTTATATTCAAAATGACTTAACTAAAATATCCCCAGAGTGCTACCAACAATGTTGTCTTCTGAAAAGAGAGGTCATTAAAGAATGCAAGTTCAAGCAGTGGCCACTTAAGAAGCAGATCATCAATGTTTAATGCATTCAGTGGATGGTCCACAGGAAATACTCAGTAATTAAGTGCTTTATATATCATATAGCTTTTCCTCCATATATAAAATACAAGGTTAAAACCCATTTTCAAACTTTCTCTTAGATATTTTCAGTGGTTTCTGAAATACTTTTAGAAAGCTCTGGCTTATATGTATAGTTTGATATATGTACCTACCATTATATTAAGATCATATTTTCTACCAGTATTTATATTAAGCAAAGTTATTTAACCTCTGGTCTTTTAAAGTATTTCTTGGTTAGCTTTGAGGTGTTTTCATCCAATTTCATATCTCTCATTCTCAGACTTCATCAAGGAAGGACATACCGGGCCTTCAACAATGTGAAGTGAGACAGATGGGGAGCTTTGTATATGTGGATGGAAGATCTAGTTCTTTTCTTCTGTGCTCTGGCTTGATCTGACAGTGAGAGACTGGATAAGTCCCTGTGGTACCTGTTGGCATGGTGTTGAGTATAAGCTGTTCTAGGACTGAGTCTGCCAGAAATAAGCATTGAAGAACTATGAAGCACTAGTCTAAGAAAATACCTTTAAGGTACTAAATAGTGTGCTTCACTGTTGGAACACTAGGTATTTCTTTAGAGCAGTGGTCGGCAAGCTCATTAGTCAACAGAGCCAAATATCAACAGTACAACGACTGAAATTTCTTTTGGGAGCCAAATTTTTTAAACTTAAACTATATAGGTAGGTACATTGTTATTAACTTAATTAGGGTACTCCTAAGGCTTAGGAAGAGCCACACTCAAGGGGCCAAAGAGCCGCATGTGGCTGGCGAGCCGCAGTTTGCTGACCACTGCTTTAGAGTAATTCTCAACAGATCCTAGATTATCTTGTTGAGCCCTGAGGAATTTCCCAGGAAATTTTATTTAAATATCAAGTTTTATGCCAAATCCACGGATTTTCTTAAATCCAAGCATATGCTAAACATAATCTCAAAGATCTGTCTTATAAGTACTAGTTCCACACATCATAGATGCACAAAGTCTTTGGCAATAATGTTTACTTAGCTAATCAGGCTTCCCTACATTTCTTCCCTAGGGCAGCTAAGTCAGCTTCCCTACATTTCTTCAACCTTTCTGGCTTTTGTCCAGATCTTGCAAGAACCTGAAGACAGTCAGATTGGATTGCACTGTCTGGATTGTAGCCCACCAGCCAGCCAGACCACTTTTCCCTCTGCTCCCCCAAATTCAGGGCAACCTGCCTTGCCTGCCTGTTGGTAGTAGGGAAAGAAAACCAAACTAGGTGGCCAACTTGACATAACTAATGGTTTAATTTTCTTTCCTTGAAATATCCTTGTCAGATTTAGTATCAGGTCATACTGGTTTCATAAAGCATGTTGGGAAGTGTTTCCTCCTCTTTTATTTATGTAAGTATTTGTGTAAATTAATATCTTTTTTTTTAACCTGTGAAACCATCTGACCCTGATGATTGTACCTGAGCAAACAAATCCAATTTCTTTAATAGATATAGGGCTAATAAATTTTCTATTTTATCTTATGCCCATTTTGGTAAGTTGTATTGTTCAGGAAATGTGTCTACTCATGTAAGTTGTTGAATTTATTGTCAGAAAGTTGTTCATAATAGCTATAGGATCTATGGTATATTTGAACGTTTTTCTGATATTTATACTTTCAACTTTTTTTTCTTGATCAGTCTAGCTAAAGATTGTAAATTTTGTTATCCTTTACAAAAAAAACACCTTTATATATGTCAATATTTTCTATCATTTATCTGCTTTCTATTTCATGGATTTCTACTCTTTATTATTTTCTTCCTATAGTTACTTTGGATTTATTTTACTCTTCTTTCTTTAGTAGAGACTTACATGATTGCGTTTATTCCTTCATTATTTCCTTATCTAGGCATTTAAAAGCTATGCATTTTCCTCTAAGCACTGTTAGCTATATCTCACAAATTTTGATATGCTGTATTTTCATTATAATTCAGTTTGAAATATCTCCTAATGTGTCTTGTGATATTTTTCTTTGGCCCATGAATTATTGTGTTTCTTTCATTTCTAAATAATCAGGGTTTATTACCCTACATATTTTATTGTTATTGGTTTCTAATTTATTTCCATGTTCAGGAAAACCATGTTTATTATTTCTATCATTTTAAGTGTACTAATAAGACTTGTTTTATGGTCCAGCAAATGGCTCATCTTAGTGAACATGCTGTATGCACTTGTAAAGAATGTTGATTCTGCAATCTTTGGGTGTAATATTCTATAAATATCAACTAGATAAAGGAGGTTGATAGTGTTATTTAGATCTTTTGTCTATTTTTTCTATTAATTGCTTAGAGAAAAATCCAATTATCATTGTGGATTTCTTTCTTTCTCTTTTTAATTTTATGTTACTTTTTCATCTAGTGTATTTTGAATGTCTTTTATTAGGCATATACCTTATGTGCCTATGTATGATTCTTAGGTCCTTTTGTTTATTTATCCTTTTATTGTTTTCATCCAGCTCAGCTTATCTCTAGCAATCCTCTTTGTCTTGGCATCTATTATATCTCCTGTTAATATAACCACTCCAACCTTCTTAGGTTTCTTGTTTGCATGATATACCTTTTACTATTATTTACTTTCAACCCATTTGTATTTTTATAATTAAAGTTCATATCTCGTGGAGAGACTATGTTGGGTCTTGCTCCTTTATCAATTCTGAGAATTTTGAACTTCTAATTGGAGTGTTTAGTCTATTTATATTTCATCCAATTATTGATATAAATGAATTTAGACCAAGTATTTTACTAGTTGTTTTAAATTGGTCCTATCTTTTTGTGTTTTTTTCTTTGATTTTCTGTTCCTACTTTCTTACTTTTTTAAATGTAATTTAATCTTTTTGAGAATTACCTTTTAATGGGTTTTGGCTTTTTAGTTATATCCTTTTGCATTGTTTCAAGTGGTTGCTCTAGGGATCACAATATGCATCCTTAATCTTTCACAGTCTATTTAAATTTAATACTGGATCATTTCACATAAAGTATAATAGTCTTTCAAAAATACATATATTTTAAACTCTTCCTTTTGTTTCTTAGTTGTCATATATTTTATATAAAATATTTTAAATCCCATAAAGATGTTACCATTTTTGCTTTAAACAGCCTTCTCCATATTTCTAAAATAATTAGAAGGAAGACAATGATCTTTTATACTTAGCCACACATTTATCATTTTTGGTATTTCATTCTCTTCTGAAGATTTAAGTGTCCTCACTATCATCATTTCTCCACCTAAAGAATTTATTTTGTATTTCTTTTGTACTGAAAGTCTGATGATAAAAATCCTCTTAGTTTTTATCTATCTGAAAATGTCTTAATTTGTCTTCATTCTTGAATGTTATTTTCACTGCATTGTAGAAATATCATTCCATTGACTTCTGGTTTCCATTGTTTCTGACAAGAAATCATTGTTAATCTATATCATTCCACTGCATGTAATAAATTAATATGTGGTTAATCTGTGGTTGCTTTCAAGAGTTTCTTTTAAACTGTGGTTTCCAGAAGATGGACTGTGATATGCCCAGATATAGTTTTGTTTTTGTTTGTTTGTTTGTTTTCTTCTTAGAGTTCAATTGAACTTGCTAGATAAGTAAATTCATGCCTTTCACCAAATTTGGGGATAGTATCATATTTTTTTCTCAAATATTTTTTCTCTCTTATCTTATTCTGAGACTACATGTACACATATATTAGACTTTTCCTTGGTGACCTCGTAGCTCACTGAGATTCTTCACTTTTCCAAATCTTTAGTGTTTTCAGCTTAGATACATTCTATTGGTTTATCTTCAAACTTCAAAACAGAATCATAGCTGGCAACCTTAATATTCCACTGAGAGCTCTAGGCAAATCAACCAAACAGAAAATCAATAAGGAAATATTAAAACACTAGACTACATGAACATAATTGACATTTACAGAACCTTTCATCTCAGAACATCAGAGTATACATTCTTCTCCAGTGCACATATGTTGGGTCATAGAACTAGCGACAAATTCAAGAAGATTGAAATTATACCAAGCATATTCTCTAACTATGACACCTTGAAATTAGAAACCAACTGCAAATACGAGGAGATTAAACAACATACCACTAAAAATGACTGGGTCAAAGAAGAAATAAAAGATGAGATAAAAAATATATAGAGAGAGACAGCCCAGCTGTGGTGGCTCAGTGGTTGAGCATTGACCTATGAACCAGGAGGTCACAGTTGATTCCTGGTTCAGGTACATGCCTGGGTTGCAGGCTCAATCCCTAGTGTGGGGCATGCAGACGGCAGCTAATCAATGATTCTCTCCCATCAATAATGTTTCTATCTCTCTCTCCCTCTCCCTTCCTCTATGAAATCAATAAAAATATATTTTTAAAAAAGATAATATAGAGACAAATTAGAATGACAATACAACATTATCAAAACTTCTGGGATGCAGTGAAAGCAGTAATAAGAGGGAAATTTATATCATTACAGGCCTATCTTAAACAACAAGAGAAATACCAAGTAAACAACCTAACATCACATCTTAAAGAACTAGAAAAAGAAGAACAAAAGCAATAGCATCAGAAGAAAGGAGATAATAAAAATTAGAGGAGAACTGAATGAAATTGAGAACAAAAAGTCTACACAAAAATTAATAAAACAAAAAGCTGATTCTTTGAAAAAATTAATAAAATCAACAAATCCTTGGCTAGACTCACTAAGGAAAAAAGGGAACAGACCCATATAAACAAAATCAGAAATGAGAGAGAAGTCAACACCGACATCACAGTTGTACAAAGGATCATACTAGAATATTATAAAAATATAATACTATATGCCACCAAATTCAATAACTTAGAAGAAATGAATAAGTTCCTAGAAATATATAACCTTCCTAGACTAAATCATGAAAAATTGGAAAATCTAAATAGACTGATCAGCAGTGAGGAAATTGAAACAATCATTAAAAAAACTCCCAAAAAATAAAAGTTCAGGATCAGTTGGTTTCACCAGTGAATTCTACCAAACATTCAAAGAAGATTTAAAACTTATCCTTCTCAAACTCTTCCAAAAAACTGAAGAAGAGGCAAGACTCCCTAACAGATTTTATGAGGACAATATAACCCTGATACCAAAACCTAGCAAAGATAACACACACACACACACACAAAATCTACAGACCAATATCTCTGATGAATACAGATACAAAATCCTGAACAAAATACTAGCAGATTGAATACAACAGTACATAAAAAAAATTAATACATCACGACCAAGTGGGGTTCATTCCAGGGGCACGAGGATGGTTCAACATGCAAATCAATCAATGTTATACACCACATTGACAATAGAAAGGATAAAAATCATATGATCTTATCAATAGATGCAGAAAAAGCACTTGATAAGATACAACATCCATTTATAATTAAACCACTCAATAAAATAAGAATAGAAGGTAAGTACCTCAACATAATAAAGGCCACCTATGATAAATCCTCAGCTAATATCATACTCAATGGTGGAAAATTGAAAGCTTTTCCTCTAAAATCAGGAACAAGACAAGCATGTCCACTCTTACCACTATTATTCAACATAGTTCTGGAAGTCCTAGCCAGAGCAATAAGGCAAGAGAAAGAAATAAAAGGCATCCAAATAAGGGAGGAAGAAGTCAAACTATTACTTTTTGTGGATGATATGATTCTGTACATAGAAAACCCTAAAAACTCCACCAAAAAACCTATTAGAAACAATAAACAAATACAGTCAAGTTTCAGGATACAAGATCAATGTGCAAAAACCCATTGCCTTCCTGTATACTAGCAACAAAACTTCAGAAAAAGAAATTTTTAAAACCCATAATTCCTTTTGCAATTGTAACCAAAAGAATAAAATACACAGGAATAAATTTAACAAAGAATGTGAAAGCTCTATATACTGAAAATTACAAAGCATTATTAAAAGAGATTGAAAAAGACACAACAAAATGGAAAAATATCCTGTATTCATGGATTGGAAGAATCAACATAGTTAAAATGACCATATTACCCAAGGCAATATACAAATTTAATGCAATCCCCATTCAAATCCCAATGTCATTTTTTAAAAAAAATAGAACAAGAAATCATCAGATTTATATGGAACCATAAAACCCCAAATAGCCTAAGCAATCCTGAGAAAAAAGAACGAAGCTGAAGGTATCATGCTATGCTACTTGACTTTCAAATTATACTACAGAGCTACGATAATCAAAACAACATGGTATTAGCAGAGAAACAGACACACAGATCAATGGAACAGAATAGAGAGCCCACCTATAAAACCACATGTATATGGAAAGAAATTTTTCAACAAAGGATCCAGAAACACTCAATGGAGTAAAGATAGTCTCTTCAATAAATAGTGCTGGGAAAACTGAAAAGCCACATGTAAATGAATGAAACTGGATTACAGTTTGTCCCCATGTACAAAAATTAATTCAAAATGGATCAAAGACCTAAATTTAAGACGTGAAAGTTTCATAGGAGAAAATATAGGTACCAAACTTACAGACTTTGGTTGTAGAGAACATTTTATGAACTTGACCCCAAAGGCAAGGGAAATAAAGGCAAAAATAAGTGAATGGGACTATATCAAACTAAAAAGCTTCTTCCCAGCAGAAGAAACTGAAAACAAAACAAAGAGGCAGCCAACCAGATGGGAGATGATATTTGCAAACAGTAGCTCTGACAAAGGTTTAATTCCTAAAATATATAAAGAACTCATAAAACTTAACAACAAACAATCCATTCAAAAAGTGGGCGGAGGACCTGAAAATACACCTCTCCCAAGAAGACATATGAACAGCCAATAGATATATGAAAAGATGTTAAACCTCACTAGCAATTAGGGAAATACAAATCAAAACTACAGGGAGATACCACCTCACCCCTGTTAGAGTGGCCATTATCAACAAGACAAGCAATATTAAGTGTTGGAGAGGTTGTGGGAAAAAAGGAACCCTCATTCACTGCTGGTGGGAATGTAGACGGGTACAAACACTATGGAAAGTAATCTGGTGATTTCTAAAAAAATTAAGAATAGAGCTAGCATATGACCCAGCAACACCTCTCCTGGCTATCCTTGAAAACCTCAAAATCATGTATTCACACAGATATATGTACCTCTATGTTCATTGTAGCATTATTCACGGTGGCCGGGACATGGAAACAACCAAAATGTCCTGTGATAGAGGACTGGATAAAGAAGATGTGGTACATATACACAATGGAATACTACTCAGCCATAAGAAAGGATGAAATAGCGCCATTTGCAACAACATGGATGGACCTTGAGAACATTATGCAATGTGAAATAAGTCAGTCAGAAAAAGCTAAGAACTATATGATTTCACTCATATGTGGGATATAAAACTGAAACTTGTGAACACAGACAGCAGTGTGGTGGTTGCCTGAGGAAAGGGGATGGGGGAGAAGGAGGTCCTAATATATTGTGACAGGAAAAGATGACCTTAGGAGGTGGGCACAGGTGCAATATACATATCTTGTAACATAGAAACCCACACCTAAAACCAATATGTTCATGTTGACCAATGTTACCCAAAAAATTTAATAAAAAACAAAGGTAGTCTCAACGATGGATTTAGAAAATCATCAATTGATGCTGAAAGTGTAAGTAATAAAATTGACAAGAAATAAAATATTTGCATACCCTCAATATCCACCCACCAATAAGTTATGAATTATGAAGTAGATCCTAATGATTCTGTTTTCCTGAAGGAAATACAGAAAATAAATACTAAAGACATTTTGTTCCTTTTTACCACCTTCACTCAATTTGCAACCTTCAGTGTGTTCTCTGTATCTATGAGTAGTTTTTTTTATTTCACATACAAGTGAGATCACATGGCATTTGTCTTTGTCTCACTTATTTTACTTAGCATAAGACCCTCAACTCAATTGCAAATGGCAAGATTTCCTTCTTTTTTATGGCTGTACATATTTATTCCATTGTATAATTACTACATTTTCTTTATCCATTTATTCATCAGTGGATACTGTCTTGGCTATCTACATTGAGTGGCCAGATTATTATGACCACCTGACGTTTGTAGGCAAATTAGCTATAATTTCACTCTGAAGTTGCTAGAGAGCCAGACCATTATAAATAGGGAAGCAGGTTGTTTACCACGATAGTAGAAGTGATTTTTTTCTGAAGATATGGGTAGACAACGCGATTTAACAGCCTTTGAACATGGGATATTTTTGAATGTGAGTGGCCAGATTATTATGACCACCCCATCAGTACTTCGTTGGGCCACCTTTTGCCTTCAATACTGTGGGATTCTTCTTGGCATTGACTCCACGAGATGTTGGAAGGTGATGCCAGGAATCTGACACCATGCCTGATGAATAGCACTGTCCAGTTCTGTGAGATTTGATGGTTGTGGAATCAGCTGCCTGATGGCTCTTTTAACTTCATCCCACAAATGCTCAATTGGATTGAGATCTGGTGATTGTGGGGGCCACCTAAGCAAGGTAAAGTCTCCCTCATGTTCTTGAAATCACTCCTGCACAATACTAGCACGTGGCATGACGCATTGTCTTGTTGGAAGAAGCCATCTCCATTGGGATACACCATCAACATGATAGGATGAATTTGATCAGCAACGATACTTAGGTATGTTGTGCTATTCAGACGTTGTTCCACACGAATTAAAGGGCCCAAATCATGCCAGGAAAACATGCCCCAAACCATAACACTGCCCCCACCAGCTTGAAGGTTTATACTCATGCATGTGGGTGGGATACATGCTTTCATGCTGTTTCCGCCAAATTCTCACTCTGCCATCTGCATGATGCAACTGGAAACATGATTCATTGAACCACATGACTTTTTTCCAATGCTTGACTGTCCAATCCTTGTGTTCCTGTGCTAATTGGAGATGTTTTATCTTGGTAACTGCAGATAGCAAAGGTGTTCGAACAGGCCTTCAGTTTCCATCTCCCATACGATGCAGTGTACAGCTAATTTGCCTACAAATGTCAGGTGGTCATAATAATCTGGCCACTCAGTGTATACTAATAAAAGGGTAATATGCAAATTAGACCAGACGTCTTCCAGACGTCCTTCTGGACAAAGCCACAGCAGTTGCAAGGGATTGTGCTCGAGAGGGCGGCGCCATGGTCCCTTTCACAGAGGCAGCGGGCCCCTTTTGCAGAGGCAGTGGGAGAGGGGGCTGCGCGGTCCCAGTCCCAGTGCTGCCCCTTCCCCAGAGGCAGCCACAGAGGCACCGTTCCCGGCGCAACACCTCCACAGAGGCTGGACGGGGTGTGGCCTGCTGTGCCTCAACCTCCCACAGCCCCTCCCCCAGCCAGCCTGGCCTCAGATCACCCCCAGCCACCAGTGGGCAGGGGGCAGGGCCAGCGCTAAGAAGTGAGGGCTGAGGGCTGGCAGTGGCAGCAGCAATGGGGTGATGAGGGCTCCTTCCCCTGATCCTCCCGATCACCTCCCCCAGAGGGAGGCCAGACTGAGGCCAGACTAAGCCATCAGTAGGACATCCCCTGTGTGTGTGTGTGTGTGAGAGGGGGCAGGCCAGGCTGAGGGACACCCCCAGTGCACGAATTTTTGTGCACTGGGCCTCTAGTCCTGTATAATAAAGCCTTAATATGCAAATTGACCAAACGGTGGAATGACCGGTCGCTATGATGCACACTGACCACCAGGGGGCAGAATCTCAATGCAGAAGCTGTCCCCTGGTGGCCAGTGTGCTCCCTCAGGGGGAGTGCCACTCAGCCAGAAGCTGGGCTCATGGCTGGCGTGGTGTCGGAAGCCTCTCCTGCCTCTGCAGCAGCAGCGCTAAGGATCTCTCGGAGGATCGGGCCTAAGCCAGTAGGCGGACATCCCTGAGGGGTCCCGGACTGTGAGAGGGCGCAAGCCAGGCTGAGGGGACCACCACCCCCCCATGCACGAATGTCATGCACCGGGTCTCTAGTTGTATATAATGCTACAATGAACATAGGGGTGTATATATCTTTTTGAGTTAGTGTTTTTATTTCTTTGGGTAAATACTCAGAGTGAAGTTGCTGAATCATATGGTATTTCTATTTTTAATTTTTTGAGGAACTTCTGTACTTTTTCCATAGTGTCTGCACAAATTTACAATCCCACCAACAGTGTATAAGAGATCACTATTTTCCACATCCTCGCCAATACTTGTTATTGCTTGTCTTTGTGATAATAGTCAAGCTAACAAGTGTGAGGTGATATCTTTTGAATTTCCCTGATGATTGGTAATGGTGAGCAACTTTTTATATGTCTATTGGCCATCTGTATGTATTCTTTGGGAAAATGTCTATTCAAGTCCCCTGACCATTTTAAAAATTAGATTGTTTGGGGGTTTTTGCTATTGAGTTTGTAAGAATAATTTATATATTTTGAATATTTACTGGGGCTGACCAGTGATGGATGAATGGATTACTCCAACACAACAAAGAGAGGGCTAAGGGGCTGCCTGGCTAAAGAAACCAAACAGCCTTGATTGTCTGCCTCGATAGGCTTTTATTGTCACAGTTTGAGATAAAGTTTATCATTTAGATACAATCAGCAGGGTAAGTAATATTGGGAGGACACATGTGTTTATAATGTCCTTTAAGCAAGGACACCCAAAAGATTAAGCATAGGATTCCAATACATACCCGAGGGTCTGCTTGTGCACAGACTTATTTGGAAAGGTCAAGGAATAATTAGGGACACTGCCTTCTGCACTCCCCTAAGTCGGAATTCCAATAAACAGGGCAGATGGCCTTCCACACACTTCCCTTTATCAGAATGTCCTCCTTACAAACTTTCCAACCAAGTCTCGTGTGCTCCCCAACAAATATTAACCCCTTATCAGGTATATAATTTGGAAATATTCTCTCCCATTTGTTAGGTTTTCTCAACATTTGGCTGATGGTTTTCTTTGCTATGCAAAACCTTTTGAATTCAATGTAATCCTACTTGTTTATTTTGGCGTTTGTTGCCTTTGCTTTTGTGTCAAACCCATAAAAACCTTTCGAAGACTGATGACAAAGAGCTTATTGCCTATGCTTTCTTTGAGGAGTTTTATGAGGTCTTCCATTCAATTTTTTAAAATATATTTAAATTAATTTTTGTGTATGGTGTAAGATGATGATTTAGTTTTATTCTTTTGCATGTGGCTGTCAAGTTTTCCCAACACCATTTATTGAAAAGGCTGAGGCTGTCTTTTCCTCATATATTCTTGTCTCTATTTTTATAAGTTAACCAACCATATATGCATGGATTTATTTCTGGACTCTCAATTACGTTCCATTGTTCTGGGTCAGTTTTTTTATGCTAATATACTGTTTTGATTATTATAGCTTTGCAATATAGTATGAAATCAGGATTGTGGTCCTCCAGCTTTGTTTTTTCTCAATATTGCTTTAGCTATTGCAAGTTCTTTCTTGAAGGGAGATATTAATAGTATCTCTCTATGACTACCATACCTACCCTTTGGAAATAATTCATTCTCTGCTTTCTACCAAGAAGCTGGTGTGTGTGTGTGTGTGTGTGTGTGTGTGTGTGTGACAAAGATTTATTTCATTAATGAGGGAACCAGCATGATGACAATGATTGTTCAAAGAAGAAGACGAAGAGTTGTTATCCAGTGGTCGGCAAACTCATTAGTCAACAGAGCCAAATACCAACAGTACAACGATTGAAATTTCTTTTGAGAGCCAAATTTTTTAAACTTAAACTATATAGGTAGGTACATTGTTATTAACTTAATTAGGGTACTCCTAAGGCTTAGGAAGAGCCACACTCAAGGGGCCAAAGAGCCACATGTGGCTTGCAAGCCGCAGTTTGCCAACCACGGGACTATAGACAAAAAAGAATGCTGCAATAAGATTGTAAGTTAAATTGAAACTAATTTTGTCCTTTAAAACAACAAAACTGTAATCTATAAGATTTCTATTTTCTACTGGACAGAAATAAATTGCAACATATTGATCTTTTACAAATGAACATTAACTTTACAGAGTCTGGCCTTAATAGTAAACAATCATATTTACTTTCCCCTAAACAGTGATTCTCAACTGGGAAAAATTTGCCCTCCCTCTATCCCCACCCCCGACATAGTTGACAATGTCTGGAGGCATTTGGGGTTATCACAACTGAGGAGAGGAAGGTATGCTAGTGGCATCTGAGGGGTAGAGGCCAGTGATAGTACCAAACGGCTTACAATTCACAAGTCAGCTCCCACAACAAATAATTACCTGGCCAGAAGTGTCAAAAGCACTGAGACTGAAGACCATGTACAGATAACACACGAGATGGCTTATTGGACCAAGCTCTAGGATGATGCTGAAAGGACATAGGAAGCAAAATTTTAAGGACTCTCAACCTCATTCCCTTAACTGTAAAATTGGGTTAATGGTAGTTGTAACCTTATATAATTTGGGGGAGAATTAAAGAAAACAATTGTGCTTGATTATATTTTTACAGATATGGCCACACAAATATATGTCCCATCCCATGTGGAGGTTATGTTCCCTCCTCCTGAACCTGGATGGATCTCTGTAGCTGCCTCTCCCACTAGAACTCAGTGGGTCAGGCTGCATGGCTTCTGTGGTTAGAAAGCCATGCAGCTTCCATGTGGCTCTCTTCTTTGGGATGCCAACGTGGAAGCTCTGAGCCAACATTCTTGAAACTCACACAGCATGGCTATGCTGGAAAATTGCACAGAGAGACCACACAGACAGGGAGAGGTGCAGATGTGCCTACCCCAGCTCATCCAGTCTTAGGTCCGCTTCCAGGCACATGAGCCGACAAGGCTTGTTATGCCCCAGTCACCACCTAACTGAATCCTCATGAGAAACCTCCAGTCAGAACCACCCAACTTAGCTGCACTCATATTCCTGGCTCACAGAAACTGTGACAATAAACGATTGTTATTTTAAGCCACTACAAGCCACTACGTTTGTGGATGATTTCTTCCACAGCGATAGACAAGCAAAACAAAAATACCCACACAGTCCTTTCATAATGCTTGGCATAATTGGTCACTTTTTTTTTCTGTAGGTTTAATATTTTGTAGTTTTAGTTTTTCCAGTGAGTATTTAATTAGTAATTGGTATTTAATCCTAGTTTTACCGTTTTCATGCATTAGAGGGCTCTCTATTATTGATAGCGGGCCCTCATACATGCAGGTGCAATTTCCTTACTTAGGCACCAGGTGGAGCCAGTCCCTAATTTTTCACTGTCCCTTTAAGAGGCCTACTTGGGGGAAAAAAGCTTTAGAATCAATACACTATATCTAAGAAAGATGGATTAGACAATGATATGTAAACACATCCTAAAAATAAAGCTTATTTCGATGAATAAGACTTCCCCCAGCCTAGATGTGCAGACCAAAGACAAGAACCACTCCCCACCTTTTATTTTTATTTTTTAAAAATATATTTTATTGATTTTTTACAGAGAGGAAGGGAGAGGGATAGAGAGTTAGAAACATCAATCAGCTGCCTCTTGCACACCTCCTACTGGGGATGTGCCCACAACCAAGGCACATGCCCTTGACTGGAATTGAACCTGGGACCTTTCAGTCTGCAGGCCGACGCTCTATCCACTGAGCCAAACCGGTTAGGGCCATTCCCCACCTTTTACGTTTCATTTTAGATGTGGTAGAACAGGTATATTTTCTTTAACCTCCAAAAAGAAGGGATCTGCAAGCCTATGCCAAATCTAGAAACATGGAAAAGCAGTCTCCATATTGCAGTTAGCTTCTGATGGCCAGAGATTAATTCTGAATACTGTCTTACAGGTTCCCAAATAACATTTGCACCACCACTTTAACTTACAAATGTTTAATTCTGTCTTTTTCTAATACTTTATTTTGAATATATAGGATTTAATAGTCTAGTGACTGTGAAAATGGGCAATGATTATGATTTCAGGAAATCTGAGAACCAAATCCCGTAAAACGAATGGCCCGAACCAAATACAGTGTAAGTCTCCCCCTTTCCCAACAAATTCAAAGCAGACTTTACCCATCATCACTCACAGTAACCTGAGAAGGTTGGCAACCTGCACTTATGATGACAGTTTGCCAGTCCCTGTAACTGTTGAAGGCTGCCTTGTATCCTGAGATGGCTCAAATATAGCTGGGGCTTTAATGGAGCAGTGGTCTTGAAAATAAAGGAGGTTTTGTGGTTAGCTTATCTGATTAGAGCATTACACTAAGAGGTCAGGATTTTGCAGCCTGGTAGAGTATAAATCAAAGGGGCCTGGAGGGGGAGAATTGCACTCTGAAAGGCTGATTCTCTAAGAAGATCCTGTTACTGTGACTCAATCCCAACTCTAGCTGACCTGCCATCTTGTTGATCGACCACAATGAGAACTGAGGGAAAAATGAATATTTGATCAACTCAAGCCCTATCTCATGCTGGGGATTAAAACAAAATCAAACCAAAGATAAATGTATGGTAAGTCCTTAGAATGATGTTTCTACCCAACATGTGTTTATAAAGGCTGAGGTTGACTTTCAGGTGTAACTTACAGCGATGTGTCATCACGCTGTGCTCGCAAGATTTACATTAACCTACTTTCCTGTAATATACTAGGGAGATCCAATGCTGTCCTCTTTGGCTTCACCACAAATTGTACACGATGAGAGCACATCCCATCCCTCCCAGCTAGCTAGTTCTGGAAACTCCCAGGGAGTTTCATGCACATGCTACTAAGTCAGAAGCCCTCTTCTTAGCCCTCTTGATTCCCAGAACTGCCTTGTAGATCTGAAGTAGCAGTGGTAACATACTCACTGCACTCTTTAGGAGGCTACCTGGTGGTGACAGCCCCTACCACTTCCCACCAATGGCTGCTACTTCATCCCATGCTCTCAGTAGCCTGTCAGTACCTGGACTGGACTATGCTGAGAGGTAAGGAAGTTGTCCTCCATTCAGAAATGACCTTCTAGCTGATTACCTTTTTCTGCAATACTTTAAATCAGAAGTGGATTAAGGCAGGATTTAGAATTTTTAGGCAGGGTAGACCTTTTCAAATGGGTACATTTCCAAGGGATGGAGTCAGTGGTGGGAGTTTTCTAGTATGATGGCCCCTCTGGGGAGGTGCAGTTCACTGGAAATGGGAAGGGAGGGGCAAAGCATAAACCTAAAACAAGGCCAGCAAATGTAAGTCTCTGCCCTTTTCTCTAATAAAGTAGCATATTTTACAGTCTTCCACCTGCAGATGTCCTCTGGAGCAGGGCAACCTTTCTCTTTCTGCCCTTCTAGACTTCCACTCACTTCCCTGACCTATGCCCTTTTTCTGTAATTTTGTAAGAAGGGGTCTTATAAAATTATTCGTCAGACATGGGTTTGTTTGCTTTTTGTTTTTTGATATAACAGTGGGTGCTAATGAACTAGATCAGACACTGACCACCTTGGTGCCGATAGTTTTCTCAAGGACACTGCAGTCACCTTTTCTTGCTCAACCTCCTTTTCCTTTTCCCTTTAAAGCCCTAATCAAGCTTTGCTCCACCCTGGCTTGGTAAAGCTGGGCTTGTGTGTATCAGTTCTTCATTAGGCCTGCCTGCTAGCTGTTTCAAACTCTAATGGTATTACCGTGGTCGGCAAACTGCGGCTTGTGAGCCACATGCGGCTCTTTGGCCCCTTGAGTGTGGCTCTTCCTAAGCCTTAGGAGTACCCCAATTAAGTTAATAACAATGTATCTACCTATATAGTTTAAGTTTAAAAAATTTGGCTCTCAGAAGAAATTTCAATCATACTGTTGATATTTGGCTCTGTTGACTAATGAGTTTGCCGACCACTGGTATAGGAAGACTGGTTCAGGTAGGTATGGATATATTTTGTATTTATCCCCTGTTGCTTGAAAGTTCAAATGTTGATAGCAGCAGGAAACGGCAGCAGGAAACAAAAAAGCTAAACATGGTGGCATTTACTAGAAGAATCTGTTGTCTGTACTTATAATTATGAGGCGAAACCGGGGGGAGGATGTCTGGACCATATGTGAATGCTGACCAGAGTAACTCTGACATAAATAGACAACGTAAGTGATTTTATTTACACCAGGAAACCTGTTTGTTTCAGCTGCTATTCCCATAGGGATCATCTCCATGACTTTATAAACCAATGTCATGATAAAGGGAGGAGAACAGAGCAAAGAAAGCATTTTACCCACTCCAGCGCCCTGCACCTCTCTGCCTGCTGCTAAGAGATGTGTTGTAATGATCACCATCCATAGAAGAGGCTCTTTTTTTTTGTTGCCTAATCAGGAGATCCAGCAGTTGGAATCCCAGGCAGTAGTTCTGCAGGTTGGGACAGCAGCGGTACTTGGAGATGATGTGGTTACTATGTCTCTCAAATTATTCTGGGTAGGCCACTTTCAAGTTCCCTATACTTTATGCTGCCCCATTCCCAGTTTTATTTCACAATTTTGGGGGAAAGTCTATGAGGCCCAAATTGCATACCCAGATAATCCCTCCCCAAACCTGGGCCCACTTATGCCCACAATAGCAGGCTCGGCTCACACTGGTTCTCAGACCCACCTTTAAGCAGCATTAAACCCCAAACCTACAAACCTAGTGTGTAACTCAGGTGATGACCCAGATTCCTACCTGCTGTCTTACACCCTTAAATGCCCTTACAGTAATTTGGTCTGGAATTGAGTGTGGCCTGAGCACTCCTTTTATCTTCACATCAGTCCTTGAGGTGGGCACTGTTACCATCTTTATGGTAAAGATGTGGATTCTGGATTCCAAGAAAGATGACACAGCTTCCCCAAGTGAGTGTCACACTGGCCTTGGACAATGAGCATTATGTAAATTACAGTCTATTCATCATGACTCCATTTGGGGGCTTATGCTTATAGTCACAGTGTGGGCTTTCGCTTTGACATTTATTCTGAGCTTCAACCTGGTCATCTATCTAATCCCACCTCTTACCAAGTTCTTCTTTGGATATTTAATTATCCTGGTGGCCTCAGCCAGTACCCAGTACACCAGTTTCATTCTTGCTTGGCCTTCTATACATTGCTTTTTGTTTGTTTGTTTGTTTTGTTTTAAATGTTTTTTATTGATTTCAGAGAAGAAGGGAGAGAGAGAGAGAGATAGAAACATCAATGATGAGAGGGAATCATTGATCAGCTGCCTTCTGCATGCTGCCCACTGGGGATTGAGCCTACAACCTGGGCATGTGCCCTGACTGGAATTCAACTGTGACCTCCTGGTTCATAGGTCGATGCTCAACCACTGAGCCACACCAGCAGGGTTATACATTGTTCACTGGAATTTCCTATTGCAATTTTCCCCTCTTCCAGAGACACTTGACTACTTATGGTGGGCCCCCAACATCATCTGTGAGCTTTTCATCACTGGAAGAGACCCTTGGACACAGAAGAGAGCAGTCTTATAATGTTCCTGTTTTCTTCCTGAAATCTCTGTTGTCAGGGACCCTGCCTTTGTGTGTGTCACCCCCCTCCCACACATCTTGATAAAAGCTGGGGTTAGACCCCCAACCTGAGAAAACATAGCCATATCTCATGTATCCAAAGATCTAGTCTGGGCATCAGTTGTCCTGGAAGCTATTTCCAATGAAAATATGACAGAACTGGCAGGAGTTAAACTGTAATAAATGAAGAGGGAGGCTGAAAGTTCATTCTTGTTGTTTCAGTGTGCAATTTGCAGAGATGCAAATGAAACAATATAGTCAGGGCCTTATAACATGTCTGCTTAAGGCACTATTTTGGCTACTTCCAGGGTAACAGGGATGGAGAAGAAGCTTAACATGGGAGATATTACAGAGGTCAAATCAATAGATGTTAGCATCTAATTGGATATAAGAAGTAAGTTTTGAGTATCTGTACATTGATTCTCTCATTCACCTAAGTCCAAACTGTGGTGTTATCTAGAATTCCTCTCCATTACTCAGTCATCACAAATATAATAGGTGTACAAAAGTAAATTTATTGAACTGAATAAAGTTAACACACAAAATGCTACCTAGATGCTGAGCGGTAGGACGAATTAGGATTCATATCCAGGTCCATTGACTCCAAGGCTTTCCCTGCAGCTTGCTGAAACCAAGGGAAGGGGCTTTGCTAAGAGCATAGGTCAATATGTGGCACAGCAAGTTGGAGGAGAAAATGACAAATAGATATTAAACTTGGGAGTTAAGAAAAAGGTGAGCTCAGAAATCAGAGTGCAGGGATTTCAAGGACATCAGGAAGGGAAGGTGAGAAAGTGAAGGCATGAAGATAAACTACTCTTTTGCTTCTTGGAAAGAAAGAGGTGAGATATACTGGGAATACGTAGTGAGGTTCCTACTAGCTGTATTTTCTACTTAGGCTAACTAGACTTCCTTTCAAAAGAAAGTCCTTGGTCATCAATTTCTTAGAGCCATGTGGTCTTCTTGGCAGGTTGACAGGACCAGAGATAGAAAACTGACAGGAGTCAGCCATCTCCAGGCTAAACAATGACCAATGGGTGGTCTGCCAGAAGAGCTCTGTCCCACAGAGGCATGTGTGCTGACTGATGATTGGCCGATCCACTCATTCTTCATGTTAAGGAGTTAGAACCAAAGACACCAGACAGAGCTTCAAGTAGCAGCAGGAACAGTATAGGTAGAGACTGAAGGGCAGATGACTTTGTCACCCGAAGTCACTTGAATAGTGGATATCTTCCCTAAAGAAACAAAATGATAAGAACCTTGAAACTCCATAGTATCTTGGACAACATTTCATTTTCTACAAAGCCTTGCTGGGAATGGCTGAACTCCTGTCTTCCTTACTTTCCCCTGAATCCTTAGGAGAATATAAAACAATTCAAAAAATGACGTAAAAGAGCCCAAGCACAATTTCATTTCTTACAATCTGATAGAATATAACATCTGAAGGCAGAGAAAGTGTGGCATCCTTTAAAAAGTAATTCTAGAAAATTCTCTTGGTTGCCAAGTTCTTAAGAGTTTCTAACAAGCCCAGGCTCAATGGTCCCATCGTTAGGAAAGGTAACAGAAAATTCAGGTTTACCCACCTACTCCCTGGAAGTGTTCCCCTGCCCTACAGAGTAGCTTTAACTTAAATGAACTGAGACTGGGCCGCCTGAAAGGACAACCTCAGTTCCTTGCAGTCTTTTACAAAAACAGCAGGCTCACTCTCTCCACATTAGAATAGGGAAGATACGTTGATGAAAAGTCGGTACTTGAGAGAGAAAAATCAGAGCACTCTAGAACCGAAAGCTACCTTGCAAACTGTTATGGGCTGAATTGTGTCCCCCAGATTCATTTGTTGAAGCTCTAATGCCCAGTAGCTCCAAAGGTGACTGACTACATTTGGAGATCGGACTTTTAAAGAGGTGATTCAGGTAAAATGAAGCCATGTGGATTGGCCGTAAGCCAATAGGACTGGTGTCCTAATAAGAAAAAGAGATTAAGACACAGACGCACACAGAGGGAGGACCATGTGAGGACACACACAGCCCAGAAGCCTTCATACCTACACCATCCCTGAATTTGAATTCTGTGGGATCCCAGAAAAGAAAGGGAAAGATGGCAGAAAGACCACTGATACAGAGTTAGAATCTAGTCCCTCCGTGGGCAAACTCCGGCCCGTTTGAAATGAATAAAACTAAAAAAAGAAAAGACCATACCCTTTTATGTAATGATGTTTACTTTGAATTTATATTAGTTCACACAAACACTCCATCCATGCTTTTGTTCCGGCCCTCCGGTCCAGTTTAAGAACCCATTGTGGCCCTCGAGTCAAAAAGTTTGCTCACCCCTGACTAGTCCCTCATGTGAAAGGAATGGATGGGAAAGTGATTCTCTGATTTAATAGCTTCTTGTGAAATCCTATGACTCTAGGGCAGTGATGGCGAACCTATGACACGCGTGTTAGAGGTGACATGCGAACTCATTTTTTTGGTTGATTTTTCTTTGTTAAATGGCATTTAAATATATAAAATAAATATCAAAAATATACATCTTTGTTTTACTATGGGTGCAAATATCAAAAAATTTCTATATGTGACCCGGCACCAGAGTTAAGTTAGGGTTTTTCAAAATGCTGACACGCCGAGCTCAAAAGGTTCGCCATCACTGCTCTAGGGCTACCTTATTAATGACTTTTTATTGTTTTGCATTCTTATTCCTATTCCGAGCTTTGTTCCTATGTGGGAAAAATGATTGGTCGTAGACATTCCAAAGTGACTTCAGCATGATTTTCAAATATGTGAAACCATGTTGGACTAATGAGCCTAAACTTAACCAAGGAGACTTTATTCTTTCCTTTGGTATTTACATCACTGATTTCTTGATTGTCTTCCAGAACCTCCTTCGATGAGGGAAATCTAGTACAGCTGGGGGATTCACGGTGGGGGAGTTTAAGTGATTTGTAATTAATTATTGTTTTTTTTTTAGTTTTAGTTTCTGTTTTTTTTTTGTTTTTTTTTCCTGAGCATGTGTACCTTTTAGGTTTTTGTTTGTTTGTTTTTAGCAGTGGGGCCTCAGAATGCCAAACTAATTTTCTCTCTCAATCCCCTGTTGGTTTCAGATGACAAGCTTTCAAAAGCACAGCTCCGTTCTTTTCAGGGAACTAGAAGACTCATTGTCTTGTAGCCTTCCTGTCCCCTGCTACACTCTTGTTGTCATATCCCAGGGTGTTCCAAATCTCTGATTTCCCTCCCTGAGTGGTTGTCTCTCCTTTATTTTATTTAGAGATAAGGCAAAGCTTTTGAATCTGAATGAAGCCTGACTAACTGAGCTTAGTCTGCTGGGAAGTATCTGGATAATCCTGAGGTCAAAAAAGGTGGGAAATACCTAGAGGCTAGGCATTTTTCTCCACAGTTCTATAGGTGAAATTCAAGCTTCCCCACTTCGTTTCCACTGATTGGTGTGATTGACACAGCGCCAGGCATTGTGCTGTGAACCTGGTGGCTTGTGACCTAGACTGCCTGCCACAACAGCCAGCATGTGGCTGAACTACTGACCAAGGCTACACAGACTATCTATTATTATTCTGCTTATGAAAACTCCCAATCAGAAATTTGGTGGCTGTGAAAAATGTACTTTACATTCATTAGTAGCATATGGAGAAGAAATTAAAGCAGGCCTGGTTTATAAAGACCAATAAATAACACAAAAGGTAGCTTCACTTAAAAGCAGGATCCAAAACAAAATATTCTAATCAAAGCTTTCATGTTAGTACCATGAAATAGTTTAAATCCCAAAAAGGATGCTTTAGAGCATTTTTTAATTTAAGTTCTGACCCCTAAAAATTTTTCTCAGTTATGTGGTTACCAGTAAATGACATGTGACTTAATTAATATTAAGCCTTCCCAACTAGCTGTTTAACAGTGGTAAACAAATGCACTTCGTTTCAATTAAAAATAGAAACCCTTCATACTGAAATTTTTTCACATTAACTACTAGTATATCCAGATACTATAAATAACAGTCACTTCCATTTAATTCCTTATTAATCTATTGCTTTCCCCAAAATAAAGTGGTTATAAATTAAAGAAAGGAACTGCCTTCTTAGGATTTTATTAATCACAGGCCTTCAGGGAAGACAGGCAAAGTTCTTGTTGCTTCTATCTGCAATCACTTAAGTCTCCTTGGAGACGTTTCTTCAATGCTTGGCTCAATTTTTTGGAACTCTGGAGAACTCTGGAGAGCACAAGTGATAAATACTTTGGAAATGAAGATCAAAAAGAAAGCATTAGGAGAACTGGGAATGTTTAGTCTAGAGAAAAGGAGAATACGTGGAGACTTATTTTTCCTAACTGTCATAAACAGGACGATAGAAATTCTTCTTTTCACCAAAGAATACAGAAAAACAAGTGAATATAGGCAGAAGCAAAGGCTTTGACTTTAATGCAATTTCTTTTAATATTTATATATTAAAATAAATTATATGAATAGAATGCTTAGGAACTCAGGAACTTACCCTAGAATAATTTCTGTTTTTAAAAATATTTTTAGCCCTAACTGGTTTGGCTCAGTGGATAGAGTGTTGGCTTGCGAACTGAAGGGTCCTGGGGTTCGATTCTGGTCAAGGGCACATGCCTGGGTTGTGGGCTCAATCCCCAGTGTGAGGTGGGCAGGAGGCAGCTTATCAATGATTCTCATCATTGATATTTCTGTCTCTCTCCCTCTCTGAAATAAAAAAAATATATTAAAAATAATTAAATAAAGATGTAGCTACTCTTCAATTTTAAAAATATATATATATTTTTAAAATTGAACTTTAGAGCGAAAGGAAGGGAGAGGGAGAGAGAAAGGGAGAAACATCACTGTGAGAGTAAAACATTGGCTGCCTTTTGCATACTCCCTACTGGGGGTTGAGCCCACAACCTGGGCATATGCCCGGACCAGGAATCAAACTCGTAACCTTTCAGTGCATGAGACGTCTCTCAACCAACTGAGCCACACCAGCCAGGCCTACCCTAGAATAATTTCAGAATGCTATAACACAGGCAATTTGGAGATGAAAATGTAGCAATATCCTTCAAGGTGAGTAAGCATTCATGTTATTCATATAACACAAAGTCAGAAATACTTTCCTTTGATAACTGAAATAATAATGGTGTTTACCTCCAATAGGAATTTAACATTCATCACACATTGACTGAGTGCCTATTCAGTGTTAGGACTGAAGAGTTCATGATGGCTAACAGATACAGAGTACTTGTCACATAGGTACTGCTCCAAGTGCTTTACACACAGGAGTTAATTTAATCCTCACAACAGCCAGGTGAAGTAGGCGCTATTCTTTTTCTATTTTTGAAAATGAGAAAACTGAGGTGAAAATATAATTATTTGCTCAAAGTCATATCTTGAGCGTATAAATAAAGGAATCAGGATTTGAACCTGTATCCGTAGGATCCTCTGAGAAGCAAACACCAAGGTGAGACTAGACATACATGAGATTTATTGGGAGAAACACCTACGAAGGATAAAGAGGAAGAAACATGAGGGGTGGTCAGGGAAAGGCTTCAGACCAAGGTGCAGGTGTGATATCTGTAAAGGGGAGAAGGAAGTAAGAGTTGGGGAGGAAGAGCCTCAGACTGTGCAGATCTGAGAAAGTCTTGGCCAAGCTGAGGGGCGGGGAGTCCCTGAGTCTCAGTTGGAAGAACCCCTTGTCATGCATGAAGAGCCAAGTGCTAGTACCTGCATGTTACTTGGTCATTGACTGAGAGAGTCTAAAAGAAGTGTGGTTTGCCACAAAAGCTATGGTGGATCCACAGCAGCCATTGGGGGTTATGCCCCTACAGTAGTGTTTCTTGAGGGGAGACCTGCAGGGCGCACTACAGAGCTATAAAAGATATAATGTTATGGAAGTTTAGGGAAAAGAGAAACTACTTCCTGTTGGAAAGACTGGGGAAGCTTTCATGAAGGAAAAAGCAATGGTACTGGTTCCTCAAATGCAAATATAGTGTCTGGGAGGACCTTAGTAATCATTTCAATGGGAGAATGTAACAAAAGCCTGACACAGAAGTAGGAAGCCAAACATTCAATGACAATATCATGATTCTTATAAGATATAAGAAAAATCTAAAGTTCAGACCCCCTATTAGGATATCAATCTTTTTATTATAATCCTATCTAATAAAGAGGGAATATGCTAATTGACCATCAAACCCTCACAAGATGGCAGTGCCCACAGCCACAAGATTGCAGTGCCCAGTCCCCTCAGCCCCGCCTCATCCAGCCTCAGTCCCCCAGTACCCTCAGCCTTGCCCCATCCAGCTGGAGTCCCCCAGTCCTCTCAGCCCCACAGGGGAAGCAGTTGGGGGCGATCAGGCCAACAGGGGAGGGCAGTTGGGGACGATCATCTGGCAGGGGAGCACTTAGGCATCAATCAGGTTGGCAGGAGAGTGGTTAGGGGGCTATCAGGCTAGCAGGCAGAGTAGTTAGGGGCAAGTAGGCAGGCAGGTGAGTGGTTAGGAGCCAGCAGTCCCAGATTGTGAGAGGGATGTCTGACTGCCGCTTTAGACCCAATCTCACAGGGACAGTTGGACATCCCCAGAGGGGTCCCAGATTGGAGAGAGTGCAGGCTGGGCTGAGGGACATCCCCCATGCACAAATTTTGTGCACCGGGCCTCTAGTCCTATATAATAAAAGGCTAATATGTAAATAGACTGAATGGCAGAACAACCGGACAACCGGTTGCTATGATGTGTGCTGACCACCAGGGGGTGCACGCAAAACATGGCAGGCGTCAGCACTGCAGGATGGTGGAGCCGGTGAGCAGGGGCGCCAGTCCAAGGTAGGGCACCAGTCGCTATCATCTGGGCAAGCCTCTAATGCAGGGGTCCTCAAACTTTTTAAACAGGGGGCCAGTTCACTGTCCCTCAGACTGTTGAAGGGCCGAACTATAGTTTAAAAAAAAACTAGTCAGCTGCTAAGCAACAGGCAGCGGCGGCAAAAACACCTGGTGGGCCGGATAAATGTTTTCGGTGGGCCGCAGGCCTCAGGCCGTAGTTTGAAGACCCCTGCTCTAGTGGTTACTGAAAATTCTTTGCTCTCATGCACCACAGTTTCACCTGGTGCTTGCACCTGCTGCTGGCATCGACCCCGCTCTCACCCGCTAATGGTGCAGAGTGATTGCGGCCAGTGCCAGCAGCGGATACGAGTAGGGCCGGCACCAGCAGCGGGTGAGAGAGGCAGCTGCCAACCCTGATCACCCCTCAGGGTTTCTCCACCTCTCTCTTCCCTCTCTCTTTCTCCCAGGGCAATTTTACCACCTTGTAGAATTCAGGCCACAAGGAGAGGCAATATGAGGGCATTTGAGCCAGAATTCCAGCTAATTCATGGCCATCAGCCAGCATCAACCTCCAGACAAAGGGGCATGAACAAATCTTCAGATTATTCCAACTGACATCATGGAGCAGAGGCAAACTGTCCTACTGTTTCATGGACATTTTCTTGTCTAACAGAATCCATGAGCATAATAAAAGATTGCCTTATGCCTCAAAATCTTGTGGCAATTTATTACACAGCCATAGTTACTGGAATGCCACATATCCAGCAAAATAACAAGTTGTGAAGCTAGATTCTCAGGTGATATGTCTATCGATGTTGCTAGGACTTGATTCAGGCCTCTGAGAAAGATAACCTTTTAGAAGCAAAGAGGAAGAAGTACTAATCTTGAAAGGCCCTTAAAATATTAAGTTTTAGGTTGCTAATATTCTACAGTATTTATTGCAAGACTAGAGGTCCAGTGCATGAATTCGTGCATGGGTGGGGTCCCTCGGGGTGGCCTGCAGAGATTGGGCCCCAGCCGCTCCCCCAGCCTTGTAGCCCCAGCTCTCACCCCCAGACTCACAGCCCCGCAGCCCCACAGCCCCACCTGGCACCCCGCCTTGGCCTGGCACTGCCCCCTCACCTGCTTCAACATCCCGCCTGCAGGGTGATCAGTCAGGGCCAGGCCCTCGGCCCAGCTCCCTCAGTGCCTGGGAGCCAGGCAGAGGCCCTGCCCCCCACCGCCGCCACTCTCATCAGGGCCCATTGGGGCCGGCAGAGTCTCCACTGCTGCCCGCTACCAGCTCCATGTCGCCGATGCCTGCCACATTCCGCGCCACCCCCTGGTGGTCAGCACACATCATAGCAAGCAGTTGAACTCCTTGTCTCCTGGTCCAATGACCGCCGTCGTACGCTAATTACCATGTTTCTCTTTTATTAGATAGGATGCCTCTCAATTCAGGGTCCTGTGGCCTGGCATTCTGCTTTTTACTCTGGTTGACAAGGCAGACATTTAGTGCCTGATATAGATGACAATCAATATCAGTTTCATCTCAGGTAACCACATGCAGAATATTGATTGATAATTTTTACAGAGAGGGCAGTTTGCTAAAGTGACTATAATTTGGGGGGTTTCAAACTTGTTGGGATAACTAACATACTCTGTATTACTGTTAAGAAAGGACTCCTTTCTTTCTCCCTTCCTTCCCTCATTTTTGTCCTCCTTTCTTCTCCATCTCTCACCATCCTTTCTCATTTATTACTTTATTTCTTTTTGAGTGTGTCTATCTATATGTGAATGTCAAAGGTAGACAAAAAAAGTTAAGGGAGACAGAATCAACTCATTTTTTAAATTAAAGTTGATATAACTATATTATCTAGTTGGTTTTTGAAAAATCATCTTTTTAGTTTTCAATTACAGTTGGCATACAATATTATATTAGTTTCAGGTATACACTCTAGTGATTAGACATTATAAAACACTTGAGGCCCAGTGCATAAAATTTGTGCACTCAGGAGGTCTGTCAGCCCAACCTGCTCCCTCTCGCAGTCCAGGAGCTCTTGGGGGATGTTTGAATGATGGCTTCGGCCCGGTCCCCATCAGTCGGACATCCTCAGCACTGCCATGGAAGCAGGAGAGGCTCCTGCCACTGCCACTGCACTTGCCAGCTATGAGCCCAGCTCTATACCCATTGAATGACAACCCCCATTTCCTATACCCTTGGCTCCTGGCAACCATCATTTTGTTTTTTGTTTCTATAAATTTGACTAATTAAAATACCTCACATCAGTGGAATCATATATTTGTCTTTTTTTGACTGGCATATTTCAGTACAATTGCATCTGTGTTGTAACATGTGACAGGATTTTCTTCTTTTTAAAGGCTGAATAATATTCCATTATATGTATCTACCACATTTTGTTTATCCATTCATCTATCAATGGGCATCTGGGTTGCTCCCACCTCTTGGCCATTGCGAATAACGCTGCAATGAATACGAGTATGTGAATCTTTTTGAGATCAGGTAATTCATAGATATCCTTTTCTTTAAGGTCAGTTTCTAGAGATTAATTTTGGTTTGGTTGAGCAACAGTGTTCCTGTTTCTCTGTACACCTTACAAACTATTGTTGAGATTCAGGCATTTGAAAGCCTGTACAGATGGGCTTCATGAAGGGGAAGGCCTGGACCACTCAGCATGGCAAGAGATGCTGGGGCCTCACAACCTTTTCTGAGGATGGACCTTCTGTGGGCTTGTGTGTCAACCTCCTCTGGTGATGGTGGTCATTTTAATAAAGATGAAGGATTCATTCGGAGAGGCAACTTGAAGAAAATAGGAGCAGACATTTATTGTGTTGTGTGCTCTATACTTCACATACAATAGTTTAATTCTTATAACAACCCTTCCCAATTGGTATTATTCCAATTTAGAGATCAATGAGTCTCAGTGATGAATTAAATAACTTACTCAAGGTCAGAGAATGGGACCAGGTTTAAGAACCAGCAAATTGGATGGCAGTGGATTAAGATGAATCAAAGTGTTTTATTTATTTTATAAAGTTGTATTTCTACTTTTTTTTTCTCCTAAGTCTGAGAGCCTTACACACTGGTTTGTATGTTTGTATAGCAAAGACAACTGCTGAGTAGGGGATGCTCAAAGCAGTTTTTAGTTTTGTTTTTATTATCCTTAAAACTAAGCATTGTTTTAGATCAATGAAAGATGAGTTTCTGACTGAAACAACAGTCTAATAAAGACTAATAATGAGTGATTTCCTGCTGGTTAAGACAAGCATTACTTTCTAAGCTTGCTCTCAATGGGTCCCTTTTGGTGGCTGTGACCCTGGGCTACATGGGCGTTGCAGACTAGAGGTCTCAAGAGCAAAGGGTGGCCAGCAGGTATGTTCTCCAAGCAATATCCTGGAGCTGAGTGGAACCAGCATAACACACTTGGGGAATTTAGAAGCCACATAAAATAAACTTACAACACTAGGGTTAGAGAATAAGTCAGTTCTGAGAGTTGGGGATACAGCTCAAGTTTTAGATTCAGATCATAAAACCTGAAAAAACTCTCTTTATAAAGAAAAACAGAAGCTCACAGTATTGTTTCATTACCCACCGGCGCTTTTGAGCCATGAACTTTCCCCCACTTCAGAAACTTCTCTGGAAAATTCATTTCATGCTCGTCTACTCCAGTAAAATCCTTGACTGAACTATTACAAAACAAGACTTGGCCAAGGAAATGAGAGAAAACACCCGATCGCACCAGCCAGTTGGCCTTGAGAGCCCTGTGCCTCTGACCTGTGGTTTACCTGTCATCTTAGACCATGACCTTCTCCCAGCAGAGGGGTCATTCTGATTGCTCCTGTGCCTGGTGATTGGGAAGTGGTTACAGAGCATGTATTACATTCTTTGACACACTGAAGATATCTCTTAGACTGAGAGAAGGCTGTAGGTTGTCAGATATCAGGATTCTGCAATCATTAGCGCCTGATATGTAGTCTTGGGACCTATTTGGTAAGTGTCCAAGCCTCAACTTGTTTTTTGTTTTTTTTTCTGTCTTATAAGGGTGTTCCTGCATCACAATTACCTTATTGCTGCTAATGTGACTCTTAAACTAATGGGATGAAACATCCCTGTCTTCTCTATTAAAGGTTTTGACCCAGAAATCCATATATGGATCCTTAGCCGGTCACCTTCCTATTCTCCACCACACTTGTATTCTCACTCTTTCATTCTTAGAATGTAGTCTATCTTCTTCTTTCCCCAAGGAAAGACCAAAATTTTCAACAATAATATAGTGAGTGCTGCTATGAAGCAGGAATTGTGCTAAGCCTTTGGAATATAAAGGCCAATAAGGTATGATGTCTGTCCAGGGTGCGCTTTAGCTGGGTAGAGGGAGACAGACATGAGAACAAACAAGGGAAGCCAAACCATATAGATAGATAGATGTGTAGGACAAAGGGAAGGGAGGAGAGGAGTCATCAATTCCACTTAGGTAGGCAGGAACAGCTTCATAAAGACCATCTGAATGAACTTCCCAAATTCCCTCTCCTTTGCTTCTGAAATCATCAGTAGCTGTAGGTATTCTTACTATCTTTCTTACTATCTTAGAAAAGGACTCTACTCCTTTCTAAGTCTAACCCTTAAATATAACCTTCATCTTCCAATACAAAGTGAAATAAAAGAACTACAAAAATATTGTAAAGCAATACAGAAACAGTAAGAAAAGAAACATCTCCCATAATCAGCCAACTATTTAATATGGCTGCCATCATCCATATTTGTATATTTAATCTTTTCTTTTCTTATGCATGTTTAGATAGCTATAGCCATAACCCCTTGTGTTCATGTTTATCCTTCATCCCTTCCTCAGAGACCTGATTCCTTCCAACACTACATCTTGACTGTCTTTCCCATTGGAAAGCCTCATTCACTTCCCTATTCACTTAAGTCTCAGCCTTTCTGTAACACAGAAAGCCAAATCATTTCCTTAGCCATGCTAGACTGTTATTAGTCTTCAATGACCCACTTATGGGCCAAGTCACATTTTTTGTTGATCCTTTTCTTATTTCTGCAGCTTTTCTCCCTTGACTACTTTGGTTGTTTGTTCTTGAAGTTCCTTTGGATTTTTTTCCTGTTTCTCTGATAACCTTTTCCAGCTCCATCTCTTTCTTATATTAGTTCCTCTCCCTCTGCCCACCCTTTAAAGACTGGTAGTTCCCATGGTCTCACATACTGCCAACTTCCCTTCACTTATTCAGGGCTCTTTCTAAGGCTTCACATATTCCCTGATGCTTCTGGTCTGTATCTACACCCTAGATTTCTTGCCTCAACTTCATCACCAATTGCACCTTACTACTGAGTATCTTTACCCTCGACACCTCCAATGCAACACTTCCAAACTGGATTCTTCTCCTCATTCCTTAGCTTGGTCAAAAGTATAACTACCCCCGTAGTTCACCATGCTGGAAGAACGAATGCCATTCTTTTTCCTTGTCCTCTAAGTTTTTCCTGAAAAATGTGTCTCAAATCTATCATCATACTCACTGCCACTTTTAAAATCAGACCCTGACTATTTCTTATCTGATCTACTGGATAGGCTAGTATTGAAGGCACTGCTTTCCATTTCTTTTTATGATGCTTTTTCTTCTATACTTTTTCACAAATTATATTTCTCTAAAATACAAGAGATTTCTAAAAATTGTTGCCTTAATTAAAAATTGTTGATGATTTTCTATTTCCTGCAACAAAATTCAAATTTCTTACATAGCACTCAAAGCAGTGTGTAATTTGTACCCAATCTATTTCCTCACCCTCACTTCTTTTCTACCCATTCAGCCTAATGCAATTGCTGCATGCTGTTCTGCAGCTCTGAGCAGCCACGAATTCTTACACTCTCAGGTCCTACTGTGGTTCTCCCTCTACCTAGAAATGCCTTGTGCATTTGCCAAAGTCATATACATGTTTCTAAACCAAGTGTAAATGCCACATTCTGAGAAGTCTTCCCAGACCTGGTTTCCTCCTGGCCCTGGGCAATCAGTTACTCTCTCCTCTGTTCTCATACCAGAGTGGTTCCCAAACCTGGCTGCGCATGAGGGTCAACTGGGAAGCTTTGAAAAGCTACTGATGCCTGAGCTCTACCTTGCACCACTTAAGCCAGAATACTTGATGGTAAACTCTGTGCATTAGGAATTTTTGAAATCAGATCTCAGATGCTCAGAATTTGTTAAGGTCAAATCTTGATACATGATTCATGGAAGACTGTCATCACTGTCCATGCATATCCCTGTTTTAATCGGATTTTAATAATAGAACAAATACAGGTGAACCTACCACCTGATTTAAGAGCCAGAGCATTACAAGTAGATTATTATCTATGTGTTTCTCATCTAGTCACCCATTTGCCTGCAGCAGAGGTAACTGATACCTTGTAATTTTTTTTTAATATCTTTTTATTGATTTCAGAGAGGGAGAGAGAGAGATAGAAACACCAATGATGAGAAAGAATCATTGATCAGCTGCCTCATGCACGCCCCACAGTGGGGATCCAGTCCACAACCTGGTCATGTGCCCTGACGGGTAATTGAACCGTGACCTCCTGGCTCATAGATTGATGCTCAACCACTGAGCCACACCGGCTGGGCTACCTTGCAATTTTTTGTGCCTTTAAAAATGTTGTTAGAAACATATGTAACAGTATGTATATATGTTATTCTGTCTTGCTTGTTTTTGAACTTTATAAAATCCATATAGCTCTCCAGGCATTGACATTTTCCCAAAATTATGGTGACTCTCATGAACAGCCAGGGGAGAGCCACTATCAATGCCCTTTCTACATGGCCTCTACTCCAGCTGTCCCCGAGGATCACTCCTGTGAGCCATCTGACCGGTCTTCCTTCGGCTCTGGTTTTGGGAATTCTACCTCACGCTGGCCTTTCTGAAGCCAGTTCCTCAGGCCTTGGTCTCTAATACATTCACTTAAGTGTTTTGTTCTCATCTAAGCACTTTCCCTGACTCTGAGTTTTGGCTCTGTCATCCTGTGCCCTGTCTCTTCCCCTTTCAGTTTGTTCTTTTGTCCTCACTCCATCCCATAGCCTTTATCCTCAATAAGAGCAGAGGGGAGCTAGTGAAGTTGTGAAGATTGGTATACGAAAAAAACATATCTAGAACAAAACGAAAAATGTTCCCTGCATCTTTAGCCTCTAATGACAGGGAAGGCAGAGGAGAGTTTAGTGAAACCACAACTGCACAGAAATGGAAACTCAGTCTCTCCGTAACGTGTGATCCAGAGGGGTGGCTCACACCGGGAAAGAATCGGCTCCATCTTTGAGCACATTATTAGCCCCCCCCTTATTACTTCACTTAATGATCACAAATAAACTGTGTGCTGCTGTGTAGTACATGCCATTTATTGAACCGGGTTACAAGCAGTCAACAGAGAGAATGAGACTCATTTCGTTCGGGGTTAGTGTGATTCTGGGACAAGGAATTATCTTCTTGATTAGTTCAATTCTGGGGTCTCTATCCATGTCCAGAAAAGCTGAGGTTTTGTGAAAGACCAAAGAAGACAGGTGGATAAAGTGATCTGCTGTATTCCCCTCTTGGGAAAATCACTGAGATTTGGGAATAGAGTTGGGAGATGTCTTCCTGTTGTTTGTTAGTTGTAACATTAACTATCTTCTCTCCCTGTCACATGGATGTGCCAGGATCTTTTCAGGCCTATCACAACCAAGTCCCTGCTTAAACATAGACAATACTGAATCTATCAAAGTGAAGTGTTTTCTGCACCACTACTTGGGGTCTAAAGGTAAGTCTGCTAAATAAATAAACAAGATAAGTATAATATTTCTAAGTGAAATATTCCCAGGACTCACAATGAATTATTATCTTTTATGATTCAAATAAAAAGTATTGTATCAGCTTAGTTTGTTTCAGAAAACCAAATAGGTTCTCATTTGAAAACCACTGTAATAGATTTGCTATTGCTGAGGTGGACTGGACATCATCAAGTTAATAAAGCTATTTTCTTGGAAGTCTAAATTTATTAAATGACAATTAAATATAATTTATATGAGTTTTTAAATTCTAAAATTCTTTCCTGTGTCACTGAACCCATCTATTAATCTGATCCTCAGGGATTTGAAACAATGAAATATTTGTACGTTTCATGACTTGGGTAGCTCCCAAACTGTCCACTCCTCCCTCACACACATGCACTTCTCAGGGATGTGCACACACCACGTGTGTGTGTGTACAAGGATGCACACCCACAATAGCTGGCCTGTCTCTATAAGTCTAAAAGAAACCCTGACTTTTAAGGTTGCTGTGTTCTTTTTTTAAAATATAGTTTTATTGATTTCAGAGAGGAAGGAAGAGGGAGAGAGAGCTAGAAACATCAATGATGACAGAGAATTATTGATCAGCTGCCTCCTGCATGCCCCACACTGATGATCGAGCCCACAACCCGGGCATGTGCCCAGATTGGGAATCAAACCGTGACCTCCTGGTTCATAGGTCGAAGTTCAACCACTGAGCCATTCCGGCCGAGCACTGTGTTCTTTTTTAAAAGATCATGATGTTACTTACTGTTGAATCCAAAGCTCAAACAAACATGATGTCAGGAAAAAGCACACCAGGGCAGTTTGAGGAGATTAGATTTTTTTAAATTACAAAAGTACTAAGAGCAGGAGGCCCTTAAAATCAACATTCTATAATCGAACTCATGCTTGTGTTTTTGCTCTTTGCTTTGAAAAACAATATTGTCAGAGATGACTTAAAACCTGCATCTCAATGCACCACACAGTTGGAGAGAAGTGCAAACATGAAGTAGCATCGAAGGAAGGGTCCTCCTGCCCTTTGGGTCCATGCCAAGGTTGGGAGTTCTGAGACTCGAGAATAATAATTTTCTTCACTAGTAGAAAAACATTTCAATAAGAAAAGTGTATTAATTTATGTCTTTATTAAAAGATTTATTTTAAGATTTACTGTTCTGAACCAAAAAAAAAAAATGAGGAAAGATGATTAGACCTGCCACCACTGACGACTGACAAAACTATCCCCTAACTAACTGAAGTTCAGTTTAGTACAGTGGTTCTCAAAATGTGGTCCCAGGAACAGCAGCATCAGCCTAATTCTGGAACTTGTTAGAAAAGCAAATTCTCAGGTCCCACCCCAAGTGTACTGAATCAGAACTGGGGGTGGACCAGTAATGGGTGTGTTAACCAGCCCTCCAGGTGATTCCGTACAAGCTCAAGTTAGAGGACCACTGGTCATATGTAGTTCACTATGTGAAAGACCAGCAGATGGCTGGCTGCAAGTCAACCCACATGACATTGCTTACTGATAAGGCAGATAAACCAGTAAGGTCTCTGGAGCACCTGAGCCTTACCCCTAATATTTTTCTCATGCCAAAGAAAAGGAGTAATGCAGTGGTAAAGAAATTATTTTTTCAACCAAGGCCCATTGATGTAAAGTGTAGAAAATCAATTGAGCATCACAAAAAGATAAAAACAACAAAAAAACCACCTTACATAGATTATTTTTTTGTTCCTTGCAACAAGAATTATAACAGATCCAATTTGCTTGTTTTTTTTTCTTTTTCAGTTAACTATGAGGAACACTAGAGGCCCGGTGCATGAAAATTCGTGCACTCAGGGGGTTCCCTCAGCCTGGCCTACACCCTCTCACAGTCCGGGACAACTTGGGGGATGTCCACCTGCCAGCTTAGGCCCGCTCCCCGGAGGATTGGGCCTAAGCTGGCAATCAGACATCCCTCTGGCAGCCCGGGAGCCCTCAGGCTTGTGGCTGAGTGGAGCGTCCCCTGTGGGAGCACACTCACCACCAGGGGGCAGCTCCTGCATTGAGCATCTGCCCCCTGGTAGTCAGTGCACATCATAGTGACCAGTCATTCTCCCTCATTCTGCCCTTAGGGCCAATTTGCATTATTACCCTTTTATTATATAGGATGAGACAAAGCCAGGAAAAAATAACTGTTTTCCATTATGGTTAATTAAAGGAGAGCTACCATATTCTTCAAAGGAGCCTCTTTTCTTGAATATTTATTTAAGTACCTAGTCTCAAATAGATTCCTAATGAATATTCATTAATATTAAGAGAAAAGGTAAATAAATAAAAAACACCCAAGGAAGAATATGCATGCAAGAGACAGAGAAAAAGATTAAAAAAAATATATGCTAAGAGACAGAAGATACCAAGCAGAAAATAGAAGATGTCAGAGGTAAAAAGTAAAGAGATGATACCCTTAGAAACAAAGAACTAACTGATCTATAAATTACAGGAGTAAGGCTCATGAATGTCAGATTCAATGATCTAACCTCTAAAGTATGCAATGCTTTCTCTTTTAAAAATTATTTCTAAAATCCCTTCCAAAATGCTGGCCAAGTTTCTAAAACCAAGAAGTAGGCTGTTATTCTACCCCACAGAAAGACCGCCTCTGTCAAGGAGCCATAATGGCTCTGAGATGAGTTGCTGGAGAGACAGCGAGCATCCTGCCCCAGGGTCCTCAGCCAAAGAAGGCTGGTGGCTGCGAGGAAGGTGACAGATTCTGTACCAAAAGAAGAAGGGAACAGAGAGTTTGGTTCTTTTTAAATCTTCTCTTTTGCTGAGAATATTTCTCAGAGTTTCAATTCACAGCATCTGTTTCACAGATTGTAAGCATGGGAAACATGGCTCAATGGACCAAGGCCTGTGAATTCTCACCTTGAATCAAAATTTACCTATGCTCTTAACCAGTCACTAACCTAGCTCATGCTTGGGTTCCCCCTCAGCAATGTGAGTATGCTATAATATCATATAGTACAGTGACTGAAACGCTCAAGATCAGCTATAAGCAGAGGAAAATATAATCTGACATAAGTTTTGGCGGGATATATTCTACCTACTCCCAAGGGGGAACTTACTTGTTCAAGAAAAGACATCAGAAAGCACATCACACAAAACAGAGCTGACAGTCATGTCTTTTTTTCTTTTCTTTATTTTTCCTTTCTTTTTACTTTTAAAAAATAATCTTTATTATTGAAAATATTACATATGTCCCTTTTCTTCCCCATTAACCCCTTCTAGCCTGTCCCCAGCCCCCACCCCAGGCCTTCACCACCCTTTGTCTATGTCCATGGGTTATGCATATATGCATATAAATTCTTGGGTTAATCTCTCCCCACCCACCTACCCACCTCCACCTTCCTTCTGAGATTCAATAATCTGTTCCATGCTTCTATGTCTCTGGATCTATTTTGTTCATCAGTTTATTTTGTTCATTAGATTCCAAATATGAGTGAGATCATGTGATACTTTTCTTTCTCTGACTGGCTTATTTCACTTAGCATAGGACCTGGAGAGTACTATGCTAGGCATCCATGTCTTAAATGCAGGATAGTTGATCCAACTCTGGGAAATGGTAGTTTTTGCAGTTAACACTTCCATTCAGAAAAGCACTGGCCCTCCAGGCACCTTAACTAGATGCTGGAGCCCCATTTTGTCATCTCAGACAATAGACAAAAGACCAATGAATAAAAACAACCCACACTTCCATTGTCATTATACATTATACACTTACTTGTTATTATATATTTGCCCAAACCCATAGAATGTACAATACCAAAAGTGAACCCTAATGTAGACTGTGGACTTTGGGTGATGACGTGTTCATGTAGGTTCATCAGTCATAACAAATGTACCACTCTGGTGGGGGGTGTTGATAATAAGGGATATGGGATATCTTTGTAACTTTTTCTCAATTTTGTGATGAGCCTTAAACTGCTCTAAAATAGTAGTCTTTGAAAAAAAACAAAACAAAACACAACACTTCCATTCTTGCTTTTGAACTCAATCAAATGTTTTTACCTATCAGTAAGTTGGAACTTTCAATAATGTGGATGACAAAATACTTAGTACACAAATGGGAAAACAGAATCTATCTTGCAGACAGTTCCAAAACTTCTCAAGCATGTTTGAACTTGCCATTCATTTGGCATTTGACTTAATGGCAATCAATCCCTGAATACCATACAGTGAAAACAAATTGGAAGTTAAACTTTTTGCTTAAGGAATATCAGTACCGAGTAAAAACAGAGGATACTGAGAAACCACATGAAACATATTTGGTAAAGATGTAAATATATCCACATAGAGATATATGCTATCTTTCAATATCTACAGAGAAACTCCTCTGCCGTCAGCAAAGTGTCCCTTTTGAGAAGGCAGACCTGGATTTGTGCGCATCCCTGTTTAGTCCCCTTGGTGTTTTCCTGTGCCTACCTTCAAAGTAAAGAGCATTGGGCAGTGCAAAGAAATCTTTCCTTGTGCAACATTCTTGAATTAACTGAGTTCCAAAGGCTTATTCTTGAGTCAACTCAGCTAACAGGACAAATAATATCTGAGATTCTATGTGAGTATTGTTTTATCAGTGAAATAGTGGATTGATAGCATTTTCTATTAATCTAATTGTCTAAAAATTTCAGTGAAGGGAAAAGGGCTGATTATGTGGCTGTCAAAACATGATTATACAGTAATGCCTTTGGGTCAAGACTGGGAGGCAAACTTCCTGTGCTGGCATTGAAGGCTGATTTATGACCAGTGCTCAAAGTCATGGTATTCTGGAGCAAATGGAAGGGGAATACAGGTGTGGATTATTCTTTTTAATCCTCACTCCAGGATATGTTTGTTGATTTTAGAGAGAGGGGGAGGGAGAGAGAGTGAAAGAGAGAGACAGATATTGATTTAAGGATTGAACCTGCAATTGATAGGTGCCCTGACTAGGAATAGAACCCACAACTCTTTGGTGTACAGCAGTGGTCGGCAAACTGCAGCTCGCGAGCCACATGCAGCTCTTTGGCCCCTTGAGTGTGGCCACGAAGTTTTGATCACACTGTATGTGCGCTCCCGCACATGGTATTTTGTGGAAGAGCCACACTCAAGGGGCCGAAGTTTGCCGACCACTGGGGTACGGGATGAAGCTCCAACCAACTGAGCCACACCAGCCAGGGCAGATGTAGACTATTAATGGTGCCCCTGATCCTGGCATTTGGAGCGCCTTGATTTTATCAGGATCTCCTATTAGGTTTTCAGTATAGCATGTCTCTTATACTTCTGAATAGACTCTAGTAGAATGCAAAAGAGAAAGGAGGCAATCTAATTTTAAGTACCTTTGTACATAGCAAAATAAAGTGGTAATGAATATGTTCATGCAATGCAAGTCTTTTTTAAAATACTTGTTCTTAAGATCACATTTTTCTCTTGCCTCATAAGAGTTAAGAGAACTAACATTTATTGAGTACCTGACATGAGCTAAATATTTACAGACATAGAACTAATATTTTGAGTACGTGACATGAGCTAAATATTTTACAGACATTATTTTCTTAAGTGTTCACAAGCAAGTCAAATCGACATTATTATCAGCCCCATTTTCAGATGAGGAAACTGAAGCCAAGAGGATAAACCACTTGGTCAATGTTATCAGACAGCTGGTGGGAAAGTTGGGATTCAAACTAATTGGTTTCAAATACAAAACCAGAGTACTTTCCTATTATACGTTTTTGCACCATTTTCTAGCAATATCAGTTTGGAGTTCTAACACGTCTTCTCTCATTTCTGGTTGTCAAAAAGTAGCAATTATATATACACCCCCACATACACGTACTAGCCATATAAGTGCATTCATGGTATGTGATGTAGTGTAGTGGTAAAGTGCATGAACTCTGGAGTGAAAGTACCTGGGTTCAAATACCAGCCCCGAGGGGCTTAGCCACTCTGACTAATTTTTCCATTTATAAAACAGGTATCCTGATAATGTAATAGCTAAAATTGGTGTCTGGAATTTTTTAAGCACTATACAAGTATAGCTGACCCTTGAACAACACAAGTTGGAATTGCACAGGTCTATCCACTTACATGCGGGTTTTTTTTCACTTGACCTGTGAAGTTCAATTGACCCACACAGTTCAAACCCATGTTGTTCAAGGGTCAACCACATTAGTCATGGCTGTTATATCAGTAAGGGTAGAACTCTTGAGTAATATTTCTTATTCAGTGTATCCTGACTGAAACAGTTTGGACAATGAAAATTTAGTGCCAAGAAGGCCAAGATTTATGGACCAGATTGCTTCATTTCGGCCCCATGTCCACAGGTTCCCTAATCCCACTCAGTTATATCAATGTGTATAATGGGTCAAAAGGCTCCCTGAATTAGAACAAGTTTATGCTCTCTACAAAGTACATGACTTACTGAGGATCAGATAGTAGATTAGTTATGAAATTGAACATAGTCTTTTACCGTTGTAATTAAAAACACTGATTTCATACACTCATGTCTATAACAGCATTATTCACAATCAACAAAAGATAGCAGCATCCAAATGTTCATTGCTAGGTAAAGGGACGAACAAAACATGGTGTAATCTATAAAATGGAATATTATTCAGCATTAAAAGGGAAGGGAGCCCTGACCGGTTTGGCTCAGTGGATGGAGCGTCGGCCTGCGGACTGAGGGGTCCTGGGTTTGATTCCGGTTAGGGGCATGTGCCTTGGTTGTGGGCACAGCCCCAGAGGGGGGTATGCAGGAGGCAGCTGGTCGATGTTTCTCTGTCGTCGATGTTTCTAGCTCTCTGTCCCTCTCCCTTCCTCTCTGTAAAAAAAAAATCAATAAAATATATTTTTTAAAAAAATAAATAAAAGGGAAGGGAATTCTGACACATGTTGTAGCATTGAAGACAGTATGCTAAGTGAAAAAAGCCAGTCACAAGAGGACAAATACTGAATGATTTTATTTCATGAGGTACTTAGATTAGTCAAACTGACAGAGACACAAAGTAGAATGGTGTTTTCCAAGGGCAGGGGGAGAGGAAATGGGGAGTTATTTCTAATGGGTACAGAGTTTCAGTTTCAAAAGATGAAGAGAGCTCCGGAGGTTGGTTTAGTAATAGTACTAAACTGAACATTTAAAAATGGTTAGGATTGCTGACAGATGGTTACTAGACTTATTGTGGTTATCACTTTGTAAAGTATACAAATGTTGGATAATCACATTGTACATCTGAAAATAATGTAATATTGTATGTCAACTATAATTTAATTTTAAAAAAATGGTTAAGATTGTAAATTTTATGTTACATGTATTTTACCACAATTCAAATAAAAAAATTACTGATTTCAATCAAACCAACTATAGCTATTGCAGTGGCCACTAGCAGGAGAGTGTCCTGCTGTTACTGATCTATAAGACCTGATGAAATTATCTATGCTTTTACCTGTCAGTAGTCAATCTCAGTGATATGCTACAGCTGTTGTCTGTTCTCTCCAGTCCAAACAAGAGTCTGGGCCACCCACCCTTGGCCTTTGATTATTTCCTAGGGGAACTACAAATAAGACTCTTGAATTAACGGTATGTGTGGAGAAAATGCATGTGTATGTCCCTAGGTGGTCACCCTATTGAGCCCCTTTACACATGGAAGAATGAGTGACAGTACTGAAACCTTCCATATAGGTCATAGTGTTAGATCACACTGTTGTCAAATACAATGCTTTTGTTTCTGATGACATTGTTGGAGCTCTAGGCAACATCCCAGGGTCTCTGTACTTGTACCCATGTTTTTGCATGATCCATGAATGTCAAGTCTGCAGTCTGGAACTCAGACAATTCCCCCAGGCAGGGTATTATTGAGTCCCTTCATTAATTAGGACTTATTTAGATATCTGTGATCAAAGGTTTCAACATGAATCCTTTAGGTTAAAATTGCAGGCCTTTTAAAATGTGTTTGAATTTTACAAGTATGTGTGTTTTGCATATCTTTTATTGTTCTAGTTGGGAGGAAAGGTGAAGGAGAGAGGACAAACTTTTATGGTTTCAGCACAAATAAGAGTCCCTTTCAAGTCTAGCATATTAATTAATTAACATGATTATATTTCATAATAGTATTACTATAGCATAAATAGGAACATATTTATTTTACTAAGACTTATTCCTTTATTCAAACATCAGCATAAATTCTTTATGCTCCCCTCTCTGACTATTTCCACATGTGAGTGAAAGTGTGTGTGAGATAAAGCGTGTGTGTAGTAGTGCATCTATTGTGTGGTATACTGAAATGTAATTTAAAACAATCGCAACTCATGCTACTGAGAGTAGAGACGTGTTTGATACCAATGACACGTGCTATTATAGGCTTTTTTCAACAAGGCAGCTATTAATTAGCTTGTAGTTGGCTTTACAGAAAAAAAACATGCAAGTGACAGTATTTTACCTTGAATGTCTCTTGATTCAAACCATCTTGAAAAGTAGAAGCCATTCTGAAGACTACATGCCACCTGTTATAGGGAAGGGGCCACATGATATCTGACCGGACTGCTGCCCGGGAGGTTTGGCCACATCTGTGATTTTCATCAGCATCTGCCTTCTTTGGCCTATGAAGAGGCCAGGGCAGAACTTGGTTAAGGAGAGGAAGTATCTTTCAAAGGATTGAGATGAAAGAACTACAAGAATCAAACAGCTTAGTACAATGACTGATCTTCTTTTGCACATTCCTAAGAACTGACCTGTCCTTGGCCTTCCAATTTGTTGCTTCTAGAATATCAACCTGTCAGGGCACTAAAGAGAAGCCACTGCAAACGGTGAGACCATTGGGTGTGGTCAGTGAGTTGTGACAGAAACAAATTCATTCTGCCTCTCTTCCAACCCCAGACTCTCGCTATAGTAGGACACTCTCAAGACTGCACCTTTGCCCCGAGAGAACTTGGGTCGCTGGTTCTCAGGCTACTGAACTTAAGAAACTGAAAGTGGCCTTGGCAGGAGCTATTTATGCAGGAGTCACAAACTTTTGAAAGAAGGGGAAGCAAGAGCTTTAAACCAAGTTTTCCATTTGCATTCTACCAAGAACAGGTGTTTGCTTTGTTCACAGAAAGATTTCTCAGAGGTGTATTCAAGCAGAGCTAAGGGTAGGATTTTCCTGCTGCGATAGCTGGAACTGGCTTAGATCATCAAGACCTTATCACTCCAGTAGATTTCTATGAATATGATATTAAATGTGTGTGTGTGTGTGTGTGTGTGTAACACAATGCCTACATCAGGTAAAATGACCACCCACAATTTCCCCAGCATTCTTGGAAATATTTGCGATATGAGAGCAGCTCTCTTATTCTCCAGTTATAGTAACACAAGTATTTATACACTATGTCTAATTTCACTTTATTTTTAATTATTATTTAATTTATTGGGGTGACATTGGTTAATAAAATTATATAGGTTTCAGGTGTACAACTCTATAATACATCGTCTGTATTTTGTGTCCACCACCCCATCAAGTCTCCTTCCATCACCATTTATCCTCTCGTTATCTTCTTCTATCTTCTTCCACCCTCTGTCTGTGTCTATGAGTTGTTTTTTAAAATATATTCTTTATTGATTTCAGAGAGGAAGGGAGAGGGAGAGAGAGATAGAAACATCAATGACGAGAGAGAATCATTGATCTGCTGCCTCCTGCATGCCCTGCAGTGGGGATCGAGACTACAACCTGGGCATGTGCCCCAACCAGGAATCAAACCATGACCTCCTGGTTCATAGGTCGATGCTCAACCACTGAGCAATACCAGCTGGGCTATGAGTTGTTCTTTTTCAGCTTAATCCCTTCACCTTTTTCACCCAGGCCTCCAATCCCACTCCCCTGTGACAGCTGTCAATCTGTTCTCTGTATCTATGAGTCTGTTTCTATTTTGTTTGTTAGTTTATTTTGTCAATTAAATTCCACATATTAGTGAAATCACTCACTGTCTTCTCTGACTGGCTTATTTCACTTAGCATAGTACTCTCCAGGTCCATCTATGCTACTCTCCAGATCCATCCATGTAAGATTTCGTTCCTTTTACTAGTATAGCTGAGTAGATTCCATTGTGTACATGTACCACTGCTTTTTTATCCAGTCATCTATTTAATTTTAATCACAACTCTATGAGATCAGTTTTATTGTCCCCACTATACATATTGGAAACTGATGCTTAAAAAGATTGAATAGCACACTATGGCAGCATAACCAGGAAAGGGTAGGGTTGACGTCTGAGCTGAGGACATTCAGAACTTTGCTCTCAATCATGCTCCCACAAGATAAGTAGCACACATTGTATTGGATGAACAAAGTCTCTAAAGAAATCCAGATGACCATCACAAAGGCCATTCAATAATTTTCCTTTCCTTTACAGAGCTGTCCCAGAGCCTGGAAGTGTGGTATTGCCTAACCCAACATCTGAACTTATGCTGCCTCCAGCCCTTCCAAGAGTAGCCTTTAACCAACATTCTTCTCATGACCCCAATGGCCAATCCTCCCAATAGCGTGTCTTGAATAATAGAATCAGGTGAAAAGTCCTTGCCTGGGTTTTCTAGGAGAACAGCTACCTCTCTGTGGCCTCCTGGAAAGGCACTGTTTATGCAGCCATAACTAACTGCCCAGTCTCCTCTTTAACTAGCACTCACAATATCAAATCCCTTTGACAACTCTGTCAGGAGGAAGAAAAAGCTAATTTAGCTGGTGATCATCACCTTCCTCTTTCCATCCTTTCTTGGATGTCTTCATCTTTTCCCTTTAAACTCCTCAACTGCCAGGATTCTTTAAGAGGCTGCCCTATGTTACTATGTTTAGGACAGATAGATAAGGAGATGGAATCTAGATAGATAGACCAAGATACCGCTATGTATGTATGTGTGCCCTGGTAAATTCATGGTTGTGTTCCCTAAGAAGCAGACCCTGAGATAAGGATTCTTCTGAAAGTAGGAAACACTACTGGAGGGATGAAGAAATGAAAAATAGAAAAGGAAATAAAACTAATTAAAGGAGAGGTCAACCAACTTCCCACTGAGGGCAAATGGAGCAAACTTTATTCCACTGGGGAATTCTGGGAGACTGTGTAGAACCTGCTACTCCAAGTGGAGCATCATCATCCTCTTTATCATTGTCACCTCAGGCTCCATCCCAAGACCTCTGAATCAGAATGTAAATATTTAATAAGATCCCCAAGTGATAATGTTTGTGAAGTACTGGGGCAATATATGCCTCAAGGTTAAACTAAGGGGCAAGAAAATGGTGAGATTTATCTACTGATGCCCTATTTGATACTGGTGGTGAGCTGTTTCTAAGGGTTTCAAATCTGGAATTTCTGGCTTGGGCCTTTGTATAGGCAGATCATCAGTGCTCCAGTGGCTAGAAAGAAAGTGTCCAGGCAGAAAATTAAAGGTATTAGCAGGAAGCAGCCATCAACATGTACAGTTATTTCAAGTTCAGCTATCATACAACTAGATATGAATATAATGCTAAGGCTGAGGTTGAATTGCAATAATAACCACCACAACTATAGATAGACTGAGTCAATCTTAAAGACATATCAAGCAGATTGAAGGAAACAAGATTTTATCTAAGCTTTTATTATAAACAAAGTAGTTAAGTTAGCCAGTAGAGAACTACCATTATTGCAATGACCTTTAGAAGCATTAAAATAGATGTAACAGTATTTTTACTTAGTAGTTATTTCAGGCTCAAATAGGCCACGAGTGAGATGAAGAAAATAGCATTCCATATTTCATTTACTTACTATAATTCCTAATATTAACCCTTAGGAGGGGTGGGGCCCACATGACTAATGTTCTTCAATGCAATGACAAATTGTGCACCACACATATTCTGGAATACATTCAAGAGCTAAAGTCATAGTGGAAAAAGAAGATTTACTCCTATTATAACATCAAATACTGGTAAAGAGATTTGAATAACGTCCAGAAAATTCCATGACTGCTCCCAGATGCAATATAGTAACTACACAAGAAAAGCAGTTTCCAGGAAAATGTTTGTTTTGTTATCTATCACTTGTATTTTAAAGGAGTACTAGATTATTCTATATCATACAATGAAAAAAATTCAAGTTGCAACAAAAGTTTCTAATTTAGCCCTAACCGGTTTGGCTCAGCGGATAGAGCGTCAGCCTGCGGACTCAAGGGTCCCAGGTTCGATTCCGGCCAAGGGCATGTACCTTGGTTGCGGGCACATCCCCAGTGGGGAGTGTGCAGGAGGCAGCTGATCGATGTTTCTCTCTCATCGATGTTTCTAACTCTCTATCCCTCTCCCTTCCTCTCTGTAAAAAATCAATAAAATATATATATTTTTAAAAAGTTTCTAATTTAGCTTAAAAAAATAAGCTCTTAGGAACACCAAACTTAAACAAAAATCTTAAGTAAGATTTTTATGTTTAAATAATAGGGCTATATAAAGTGTAAATCTACAATTTTTGGACATGACAAGATATATTAATTCTAACCTCAACCTCAACATGAGTTCAACACTTGAACTTTATATAAAATTTAAAATAAAAATAAACTATGTATTTGTATACATTTTTTGCTCAATACAAAACCAAATGGATTTTAAAATATTCTAAAAATATACTTCTTATTTATTAACCAACTATCAAAATTGAAAAGTTTTGTTTAAGAAATGAAAAGTTGATGCATATAGTATAGTCTTAACATACGTTAAGTAATGAAATCCTACAAAATATATTCTTCTTATGCCCCTTTCTCTCCCTGTACCCCTTCCTTCTTACCTTAGCTTCCAGCAGTCAAAGCAATTTTATATCTATTAAATAAATCTATCTTTAATGCACTGAGCATAGCATTTTCTGTGCACTTCCTCACGCTATGAATCAGCTGCCTTATGTAGAATAAAATCTAGTGAAATCCTTCTTTTGCTGAAGTCATCTCTCTCCCCTCATACATATTTTATTCCTGACCAAGATACAGAGGAATATGTCAGTGACATTAAAGCATTTACTTATTTATAGTGTGATTGACAGTCATTGATATTAGAAAAAAAGTTATGCCAAATCTGACAATTCACTCCTTACTTTATTATAAATTTAAGGGTGTTTTTTTTAAAAAAACAGTTTGTAATATTAATTTGGGTAGGGAAGGTGGATATTTTCTTCAAAGAAATAAAATGGTTTTCCTGTCCCTGAAGTATGCACAGAAGACAACTCTAGAGAGGTCATCGAAGTGGGAATGCTGGTGGGGATGGGGGGGGGTGGGGATGGAGGGATGGCTGGACTCACCAGCATGTGGCTCACATCTGAGACTATGTTAAGAGGACTGCACAAGGTGATGAACCTTTAGGGTGAGAATAACTCTGAGAATGCCACAGGTCCAAAACCAAATGGGTTTGTACAAAAACTCAGTGGATTCCAGACTAGTGCTGTCTAACAGATGTAAAATGAGCCATGTATGCAATTCTGAATGTTCCAATAGCCCCATCAAAAAGGAAACAGGTAATTGCTGGGGCTAACCAGCAGGTCTTGAGCAATGGATGAACGAATTACTCTGACACATGTTTCTGTGAAAGAGAGGGCTAAGGGACTGCTTGGCTTGAGAAACCCAACAGCCCTGTTTGCTTGCCTCCTTCGGCTTTTATTGTAACAACAACTTGAACTAAAATTAACTTCTAGATACTATTAGCAGGGTAAGTAACCCTGAGAAGACACATGCATCTGCAGTGTCCTTTAAGCAAGGACGTCTAAAGACTTAGCGTAAAGATTCCAGTAAAACACCCAGGGGCTCAGACTTGTTTGGAAAAGTCAAGGCAGGGGTGGCCACCTTTGGCCAGCTCCCCCTGGAGGCCCCAACATTTTGGAGATTCCTCCTTACAAACTTTCCAACCAAGTCCCGTGCTTCCCCACCGGTAATGCTCATTTAAGTACTGTGTTATTTAACCCATATGCACAAAATGCTATCAATATTAATATTCGTGAGTATGTAGCAGCCTTTTTAAAGTACTGTCTTCAAATTCAAGTGTGACTTTAATGCACATTTCAAATGCTCTAAAGCTACCTGTGACTAGTTGCCACCTTGCTGGTCAGCTTGGTTCAGACAATCTAGTAAATGAATCAAATTGCTTTTAAAATATAGGTTCAGGATCTTTAACAGCCAGATAAAAAGCACTAGGAATAATTAGGAAGCCAAAACTGCACTTTTATTATAGTGAGTTCAGATCTCTTTCATTTATTCTTAGAACTCCAGCTACCTAAAGACTTTTCTCTGAGGATTATTTTGTCATCCAATTCAATTTAACATACTGTCATTAATTTTAAACATATGTTATGACCAGCACTCCCCTCCCCCCTGCCACACATACCATAAACTGCAGTATCCTATTCTCTACCAGGTGTAGGGAAGGCCCGGTCTTCAGGCTGTATCATTTGGTCTGGCCCTGCCAAGGCAACTGCAGGCGGGACTCAAAATTCAATAAATCGAGGAGCTTTCTTCATAGCAACATAATTTTTAGGCTGATAATTTTGTATGTCCCGTGCATGATGTTATAAACATCCAAATTGTCCTTGGCAGAAAAAAGGTTCCCCACCCCTGCAACCCCTGGGAATTGCTTTAAATTAGGAAAATAATTACAATTCACTTTTTAACACAGAAAGCAGCATCAGTATGTTCTGCTGAAAAATATGATCTGCCTAAGGTACAGAAAAATCCTTATGTCAAAGCTTCATCTAGGTCTTTGTGCGGCCAGAGGAAAGACATCAAGAAGAAAATGGCTTTGTTGTTTGTAAAAGTTGTATCTACTAGGTCTTATTTTTTATTCACTGTGGGCCTCTGGTTAAGTTTCAGAGTTAGGAAAAGACCAAGGGCGGTGTGCCACTTAGGTGCATAATAATATATAGATTACCATCCCTTTGGGGAAGCAGTCTAAACACATTATGCTGTAATCAGAGAAATGTTTCTCATCCTTAATATTGATCTTGGTTGTGATGTGTCTGAAACTTAATGTATCTTCTGAGATAAGCGTTACCTCTGAGATGACCCAGGAAGAATAAGAATAAGGCAGATATGCATATTACACTACTAAGGAAATCTTAAAGAGCACTGAACTTGGACCATTTATCCTGGACTGTTCTTTAAAATTCCAGTGATACTCTGGCTTAATCTGGGAACTGTCCTGCTGTAGGGGGCTGTCCTGGGGACCATAGTGGTTGAGGTGTGAAAATGGATAAGGAGGAAATTCTGGGACATGTCTGATACCAATGAGGTGGGGATGGTTTTCTCAAGGGAAGATGAAGATTCACAACCGGATGGTTTGAATAAGAAAGCCCCCTATCAGGAGGAGATAGATCAGAGGATCAGGGGACAGGGCCAGGCATACTGTGTACACTTGTGAAGAGTTTAACTCTGTGCATAAGTTGCTCTTGGACTATTAGAGTGGGTTTGTGAAGCATAAGCTTTTCATTTCTCCTCTTATATTGTTCTAGGGGCCCAGTGCACGAATTTGTGCACCTTGAAAGGAACTGTGGGCCGCGAGGCAGTGGGCACAGGGGTGGGTCTCGGCCCATCCTCTGTGCCCCTGCCTAGCCCCTCCCACCATGGCCCCAGTCCCCTGTATGCTGGCACTGATGGTGCTGAGTGATCGAGACTGGGTGCGAGTGGCAGCTCCGGCGCCAGCTGTGGGTGCGAGTGGGGCCAGCACTGGCAGCAGGTACAAGTGCTTGGCGGGACTGCGGTGCACGGGAGAATAGAATTTTCTGTAACTGCCAGAGGCTTGCCCTGATGACAGCGACTGGCACCCTGCCTTGGTCTGGCACCCCCACTCATCTGCTCCATCATCCCGCTGCAGCCAACACCCCTGGTGGTCAGCACATGTCATAGCGACCGGTTGTTTGGTTGTTCCGGTTGTTCCACCATTTGGTCTATTTGCATATTAGCCTTTTATTATATAGGATTCTTTTACAGCTTTTAAATAAATTTCTTATGTGATAGAATAAAAGCAGGACCTGCTACATTATTTGCAAAATGCAATTTAAAAATTACTAAGAATTTCAACAAGATGTGGTAAATATATAGAATGAAATGTGAGTTAGTCTTAAAAAGGAAGGAAATTCTGACACATGGTCAGTAGTAAGCAGCAGGATATTAAAGACAAAAAAAATTAAAGCAATCAGAATAAAAGGTAGGTTACTTACAAAGTAATAAAACAATTAGGCTAAAGGCAGAATTCTCATTAGTATTACTGGATGCCAGAAAGCAATAGAATAATGCCTTTAAGTATTGGGAGGAAATAATTGTCAATCTGGAAAGATTTATCTAGCCAACTTATCTTTCAAAAGTAAGGGCGAAATAAAAACAATTTTGTACAAATCCAGCCTGGAAGTGTACAACTCATGGATCTTCCATCACTGAAAGAACTACAAAAGGGTGTACATCAGTAGGAAGACAACTACACCCAGGAGGGAGGAGTGGCATGCAAGAAATATTTTGTAGTTTCTCCTTCTACCCCCTTGTCTCTTGAAACTTTTTATGTTTTTTAACTTTTTTTTCTCTGTGCTGCATTCTGAGTAACTTGTTCAGATATTTCTAGTTTACTAAATCTCTATTTGTTGAGCTTTTAATCATTTTTTAGTTGTTAAGATTAAGTTCAGATAAAGTAATAGAATGACCCAATGTAGTCCTGGATTTTTAAAAAACAGAAAAATTTAGGTTTCAGTCAAGATGGAGTAACAGGGGCTAGATTTCTCCTCCTGAAAAGTACAAAACACATATAAGAAGCCACGGTTTTCAGGACACTGGCCATCAGGTAACCAAGGATAGTGATCCCAATTGATGAGAAACAAACAAGGTAAGTCCTGTAATTGCCCCAGCTTGCTGCTTTGAGAGAGTTTTCACTTTCAGGCTGTGTCACTGAGAGAGAGAACCCCAAGAAAGCCTCTTTTATTTGAGATAAAGCTGAGAGTCTCAGGAGACCAAGACAGATAAGAGTTCACAGGACAGAATATTGAAGAGAGGAGACCTGCGGAAGGTACTCCACCGGTAGTCAATTACATAATAATTGTATGTGTGTGAGGAATCTATCTGATGCTAGAGCAGTGGTTCTCAACCTTGGCTGCATATTAGAATCACCTTGGAATCTTTTTTTAAAATCCTGATTTCTGGGCCTCATCCTCTGGAAATTCTGTTTCTTTGTTATGGGGTGGGGCCACAATATTAGTAACAAAGAAACAGAATTTCCGGAAGATGGGGCCCAGAAATCAGGATTTTAAAAAGATTCCCAGGTGATTCTAATGTGCAGCCAAGGTTGAGAACCACTGTGCTAGAGGAAGAGGATCATTTAAAATAGCACAACAACGTGAAGTACTTAAGGTAAAATCTTACAAAGGATGTACCCTGAAAACTATGAAAGTTTGCTGAGAGAAATTAAAGAGGAATGAAATCAATGGCGAGATATACTTTGCAGAGCAGAGGATTCAATATTGTTATCCATATCAATTTTTCTCAAATTGCTCTACATAACCAGTGAGACCCCCATCAAAATCTCAGCAAATCTTTTTTTTAGAAAATGAAAGTGATTCTAAAAGTCATTTGGAAATCCAAAAGACATACAATGTCCAAAGCAAATGTGGAGAAGAACAAATTTGAAGGCTACTACTTGATTTAAAAATAAAGGGTTTTAAGTGGAGGTAAGAATAAGAATGAATATTCAATAGTAACTTTGCCCAAGTATCTCCATAAAAAGGGGTGTAAAACATCTCTTATGTTGGGATTCAGTAAAGAACAAAATAGATTGTTGTGGCATCATGTAGACTGGCGAAGTATTTTATCCAGAATATTTGCTGGATAAGATCAAAATTGGTCAAACATTGAAGAGTCTGGAAGGTTGGGGACACATTAGAAAAAAGCTGCTTTCAAATTTGATAAATACAATTGTATTCCCTCATATATTACTTTTACCTTACACATATCTTAAAATGATTTAAAGTAGCTAGTAATTAAATAGAGAAATAGCCTAAGATTTGTTACCTGACATACACATTTTATACCCTTGTGTACTTCTCTAATTTTTCTTCTGTTAGATGAGAGATTGCTGAGTGACTTCCACTCTGCAATACTACATAGATCTTATATATGGCTCCCACTGTCTAGACTCCTTGCTTATTTTAGATCCATCTAATGCATGAAGGACAATGGGCCATTTTCCAAGACTAAGAAGAGCAACATGTAACTGGAGATGACGTCATAGTCCTTCTCCTGTAAGGAAATTTCCCATTATTGTTCCAAGAAGGCAAATGCTTGGGAATGGCCCTGCAGGAAATGAATAGTTTCATATAAATGGCCATTCACCATGCAGTCTAGTGCCATAAAATGGCTTATAATGATGGCACCTTCTACTCAGTATCTTCCCTTCCTGAAAAAAGTTTAATTCTTTTTAGAGAAGAAATTGGTAACTGGGGATTTACATCTCCTCTTGAAGAAAAGATTTCCCCCATCTTTATGAAAAATTATACTAACAATAAATGATGCTTAACATTAGGCATAAGGTTGATATTTCAGGTGCACTACTGCTTTTGACAGATACTGAAAACATCTTATATGTGATTAAAGTGCTACAAGTTGAAGAGGGGGAGTATCTGAGTCCATGAGTCTTTTTTTTTCAGGTGTACAACATAATGATTTAATATTTTTATATATTGCAAAAATAAGCACTATGATAAATCTAGTTGATATTCATTATCACACATAGTTGCACTTTTTTGTGCGATGAGAACTTTTAAGATCTAGTTTCCTGCTGAAGCTTTTTGAATGGAGACTCACATGAAGCAACTGATGTTCTAGAACAGTGGTTCTCAACCTTCCTAATGCCGTGACCCTTTAATACAGTTCCTCATGTTGTAAACCCCCAATTTCATAGTTACAAATTGAACATAATTAAAGCATAGTGATTAATCACAAAAACAATATGTAATTATATATGTGTTTTCCGATGGTCTTAGGCGACCCCTGTGAAAGGGTCGTTCGACTCCCAAAGGGGTCTCGATCCACAGGTTGAGAACCGCTGTACTAGAAGATTAATCTGGCAGCTGGGTGGAGTATGGCTTGGAGAGCAAGCAGAAGCAGGGTGAGTAGTTGGGAGGGCTGAAAGCAGGTCAGAGACAAAGAAGTCTTGACAAGTAACTGCAGGAAAGAAAGTAAGAGTAAGTCTTGAACAGAATTTGAATGAAATACCAATAGTACATGTTTGTTTGCTAGACTGAGAATAAAGAAGAAGAAACAGACGCAAGGTCTTCAGTCTGGGGGCTTCCTGGGATCCTGCTTCCTGGGGTCCATGAGTCTTAAGTATGCTTCTTTGGGATAGTGAAGAGGACTTTCCATTCAAATTTTAAAATTAATAATAAAGGAGACAAAGAAACACCATGCACTTTATTACAAATGGGCAAGATAAGCATCCCTTATCAGTTTCAGAGTTTGGCTATTGGAACATTAAGGGCTGCCTAGATATGAACTCTGTTCTCATTTTTAAGTGTCCTGATCTACAGTAGCCTTTTGCATACAGATGTTTCCTCTGCCTCTCGTTGACTGTTGTGCAGGCTCCCTAGTGTGTTTCACCAGAACCCTCATGATCTGGCCTTTGCTTACCTCTCCAGCTTTATTTTTTATGCTCCAGGAGCACATACATATATATATGCTAACCTCCCTCCACCAACTTTCTCCCACTCTCCCTGAAGAGGGACCACACTCACACCTTAGAAGGTGAGCATATAGAAATTATTTCAGTTCCATGTATGGCCTAGGATCCCACCAGATTGTGGACCTTTGCCCATATTGTTCTATTTGCTTAAAGCATTGCTTCATACATAGTCTTTTTTTGTGGACTACATGTTTGTGTACCACCCTCACCCCCCAATTTCAAAAGGATAGTTTAGGAGATAGGGCCTTTGGGAGGTAGTTAGGTTAGGGGGTGGGGCCTCCATGATGAGATTAGTGTCCTCATAAGATGAAGAGAGCTAGACTTCTCTCTGCCATGTAAAGATACAATGAGAAGGTCTGTAAACCAGGAGGAGGGCTCTCACCAGAATCTGACCATTCCAGTACCCTGATCTTAGACTTCCAGCCCCTGGTATTGTGAGAAATAAATGTTTGTTCTTTAATCCATCCAACCTATGGTAAATTGTTTTAGTGGTCTGAACTGACAAAGACAGTCTATATTTGGCTAACTTCCACTGATTCTCAATTTCAGCTTAGTAAGTACTTCCTTTGAAAAACTATTGGTTGACTCTGCTGATCAACATTAGGCAGATTGTATATCCTAAAAAGGGCCACACCTGTATCTCTTATTCCACATGTTCTTACCTCATTCCCCTTCATCCAGAAGTTGGGGGCAGATTGACAGAATCTAATTCTCCTTCTCTGGAATTTGTTGAGATGCTTATTCTGGGGGAATCCAGTTGCCATGTAAGAAGTCCAATAAATCTAACACTATCATACTGGAGAGGACACATGTAGGTGTTCCAGGCCACAGTTCCCAAGTTACAGGTAAGCAAAAACTGCCATCCAAGTGAGTAAAGTTACCTTCAGATAATTCCAGCCCTTCGTCATTAAGTCATCCTCAAGCATCCTCAGGTCCAGATATCATAGAATCCTGTACATTGTTCAAGGTCCTAAGCTCCAGAGCCATCCTATATAGTAAAACCATAATATGCAAATCAACCGAACAGCAGAATGACTAGTCCCTATGTGCGCACTTACCACCCAGGGGGCAGAGACTCAACACAGGAGCTGCCCCCAGTTGGGGCCAGTGAGTTGTTAGCGCCAGTCCACCAGCCAAGGCGGGTGCCAGTGGAGGCCCCCTGATCACCCCTACCCTATATATTGGGAACAATCTCTTAGATTTAAAAATTAAAACCTGGCAAGGCTACTCTAACACTGAAAAAACAGGATGATACAGCAATGACATGCATGGACTCTGGCTTGCACATTTTGTGGTCAGCCCTGATTCTGACACTTCTAACTGGGGGACAAAGCCAATTACTTAACTTCCCTCTGCTTCAATTTTTCCACCCATAAGATGGGGAAAATGGTACTACTGCCTCAGAAGGATCATGTTATGTACTACTTTTTATAATCAGGGCAAAAAAATGTAGCTGCCCATACAACAGCAAGATGCCTTTCACCTGTATGAAAAGTATGGTCACTGGTGCATGCAGTGTCCAGGATTGCAAGAGGGCACCGGCCAGGCTGAGGGACCCCCCTCCACCCCCGTGCATGAATTTAGTGCACCGGGCCTCTAGTCAACATAATAAAGTGGCTTGTTTAAGCTGTTAGGCTTGGGGATAAGTTGTTGCACAGCACTAGTAACTAAAACATCCTATATAATAAAAGGGTAATATGCAAATTGACCCTAACCAGGAATGACTGGTCACTATGACACACACTGACCACCAGGGGGCAGATGCTCAACACAGGAGCTGCCCCATGGTGGTCAGTGCACTCCCACAGGGGGAGCTCTGCTCAGCCACAAACTGGGCTGAGGGCTGTAAGCGCAGCAGTGGTGGTGGGAGCCTCTCCAGCCTCCACAGCAGTGCTAAGGAGCTCTAAGGATGCAGACTGTTGAATATTCCCTGAGGGCTCCTGGGCTGGAATGTCTGACTGCCAGCTTAGGCCCACTCCATGGGGGATCGGGCAGGTGGACATCCCCAGAGGGGTCCTGGACTGCAAGAGGGGCGCAGGCCGGGCTGAGGGACCGCCCCCCCCCCAAGTGCATGAATTTGCATGCACTGGGCCTCTAGTAATTATATAAATGCATATTTCTTATCTAGGCTGTAAGATTCCACACCACATTCTACAGGCATGTGGACAGGAACTACAGATAATTGATTTGTTTACCATTATACCCTCAGCTTTTAGTTCAATGCCTGGCACAAAATAGGGTTTAGTAAATAATCTTAACTAAAGAAATAGATGGATGCATGGTTTTTTTCTCTAGCTTTGTGTCTATCTACCCCTTTCTCCCCCTTTGAGTTTGGCAATTTCATTATAGATAGTTGGTTTGCCCAAGATACTGTTTCTCTTGCCTGTCAAATTCTATATTATTTCCTTCTGTGTTCCTCTTGACCATTACTTAATCCAGTGTTTGGAATAATGAAGTGGCAATGTGAAAGGCCTTGTGCCATCTGAGTCTCAGAAAGCTCATCTGATAGAGCTACCAACTGGGCCTAATTTCCCCAGAAGGGGACTGGAGTAGACTGAGGATTGACTGGAGGCCAGTAACCCTCTGAAGCCTGTGAAGTTGAGAGTCGTCTTTGAGAGGGTTCAGACCATCCATTAGCAAGATACTGCCTCTCTCTTTCCATATACCCTCCTAGGACATGGGGATTAAAGAGATTTCAAAGAGAGAGCAATCATACCAAAACAGCACATCATCAGCTTCGTGGGTGAGAAGTGTTAGCTGGTGGGGAGCAGGAAAGTGAAGAGTGGGAAATTCAGGCATTGGGATGTATTAGATAATGTCCCTGCCCAAAAGTCTGTCATCTTTCCTCTCCACCCCAAACCTTTCCCTGCCCTTACATGCATGCACGTGTACACACACAGCCAGGAGGAAGCAGAGCACCCTTAATCACATTTGGTTCTGGCAGGATGGATGTAGCCTTCCATGCTGAGTACTGGTTCCAGTTATACAGACAGAATACTAAGAATAAAGAGAACAGGGAAAATAGAAAGAGAAGGGTGAGGGTAGGGGGAAGAAGGCTATCTGATATTTGGTGTTTTCAAGATGCTATGAATTCAAATAAGAACTTTTTTGCATAATGCCATTTAATCTGAAACAAAAATCACAAAGTAAATGTAATTTCTAATTTTTAGACAAGGAAATTAATACTCAAAGAGTTTAAGTTACTTACTCAAGATCACATAGTTAATATATGTTGAAGCCAGAAATTTTAACCAGAGCTGGCTGTTTCTAAATTCCACATTCTTTCCATCCAACTAGGCTATAGGACTTTCTATTATTTTCTAGAAGTATCCAAATAGCCCACAGGGAGAATGTTTAAACAGGATCATGATATGCAGGTCACTTTGATTCTGACTCTGTTTAGAATCAGACCCCCTATTATACCACATGTTTGAATTACACTTCCTCACACACTACTATCTGGGTGCCTAAGCACGACCAGGAAGCCCTAACTAACCTGGAGCACAGTGTCCTGGCCATGTCTTGAGGATAAAGAATTCAGACCACCAGATCCCAACACAGCACATTGCACCATAAAGGAGACGGTTGAGGAATCCAGTTGTTGGCTCCCACATTCAGCCACACATTCCTTTATTCCCAAGAATGCACTTCTGTTTCTGGCGAAAGGAAAGTGACTCTCTAAGATCCATTCTGGTTGACCACATTAGCTATTTTGATCATAACAGCCATTATGAGTTGAGTAGGTTTTGTTAACTCCCCATTATACAGTATATTTATAAGCTCTGTTTGTTAAGGTAACAATCAGTAATTTCTTCAGTGTTTACAGCTATAAGTGATAAGAAACAAGGACCAGAATCAAGTGCCTAGGCTTTGGTTCAAGTTACTCAAAGATTGCAAGGAATTCTTAGAAGCATTTCATAGCTTTAGGAGTATGCTTCTCTGAAATGCAGGCTTGGGCAACTGAGAACATGGCCAGGGTTCTATCACTGATAGCCATATTGCAGAATTGTAACACAAGGAATGACCCTCAGCAAATTACTTTTGTTTCATTTTATTTTTTCCAATTCAACAAACATTTCCTGATCATCTTTTACTACAGAGCATCCTGCTTGACTATTTAGCCCTACCCCAGAAAGTATGGATCAACAGGGTGGTCCATACGATGACACCCTGTTGGACATAAGAAAAATAATCAACTAACACATGCCCCAGAGGGTGAGATGAGCCTTGCCCTAAGGACATTCCCAAAATTCAAGGGAGGCACACAGAAGGCAGTTACATATTTGAATCTGATGAAGGGTTTACTCCTTTAGTTTGATTCAGGTCAACTTTGGAAGCCTCATTGGGAACTAGAAACTAAGCTACAGAGTGAAATAAATGATCCTACATCCTTAACCTAACTAGCTCATCATACCTAGTAATTATAGAAAAGAAGTTACATATTTCAGCAGATTACTTTCTCATTTACTGCTCTTATGGTGGTTCAGAATATAATTGATGAGAATATATGCATGCTGATATTTAGTTCTCAAAGTCCTATATAATAAAAGCCCAGCGACCATCCTATATAATAAAGAGATAATATGCAAATTGACCATCACTCCAACACACAAGATGGTCGCCCCATGTGGTCAAAGATGGCTGCCCCCATGTGGACACAAGATGGCCAGCAGAGGAGGGCAATTGGGGGGGACCAGGTCTGCAGAGGAGGGCAGTTAGGGGAGACCAGGCTGGCAAGGGAGGGCAGTTAGGGGTGACCGGGCCAGCAGGGGAGGGCAGTTAGGGGCAATCGGGCTGGCAGGGGAGCAGTTAGGTGTCGATCAGGCTGACAGGAGAGTGGTTAGGGGGTGATCAGGTGGCAGGCAGACACGGTTAGGGGCAATCAGGCAGGCAGGCAGGCAGGCAGGTGAGCAGTTGGGAGCCAGCAGTCCTGGATTGTGAGAGGGATCAGGCCTAAACGGGCAGTCAGACATCCCTCGAGGGGTCCCAGATTGGAGAGGGTGCAGGCTGGGCTGAGGGACACACACACACACATACACACACACACACACACACACCTGTGTATAAATTTCGTGCACCAGGCCTCTAGTAACAACATAATGACTGAAACAACCACTCGGCCAGGCACTATGAGGTGCATTGATCACCTCTCAGTCCCTCCCACTGACTCACAGGCTCTGATCACAGCATGGTGAATGGGAACCATGGGGAACCAGGTGGGTGGCAGAGGGGCAGGACTGAGGACTGGTGAGCGGGTGGAAAGGCCAACCTCTTGGTCCCTCCCCTGGCCTGCAGGCTCCGATTGAAGTATGGTGAACAGGGAACCATGGGGAACCGGGTGGGTGGTGGCGGGGCGGGACTGGAGACTGGCAAGCGGGTGGAAGATGGCCCTGATCACAGGCTAGGCCTAGGGCCCTACCTGTGCACGATTTTGTGCACTGAGCTTCTAGTGTAATTATAATAGACTAGAGACCCAATGCACAACATTCATGCACTGGGGATGGGGGAGGTCCCTCAGCCCGGCTAGTACCCTCTCACAGTCCAAGATCCCTCGAGGGACATCTGCCTGCCAGCCCAGGCCCAATGCCCCCAGTGATAGGGCCTAATCCGGCAGTCAGACATCCCTCTCACAGTCTGGGGCTCTCGCAGTTTGGGACCCCTCGCTCTTTACCGCCCATCTGCAGTGAAGACGGGAGAGGCTCCTGCCACCACCGCTGTGCTCATCAGCTGTGAGCCTGGCTTCTGGCTCACCACTATGGGGTTACCCCTGTGGGGATGCACTGACCACCAGGGAGCAGTTCTTGCAGTGAGCGTCTACCCCCTGGTGGTCAGTGCGCCTCATAGCGACATGTTGTTCTGCCATTTGGTTGATTTGTATATTAGGGTTTTATTATATAGGATGGTACTTTACATATATGTTACTGTGCCAATAAGTGGTATTTAGGCCCTCCCTTCACTTTTAATAAACTTCACATTTCTACTTTCTCCTACATTGAGGGGAAAATACAAAGCTTCTTTCTATAAATTCTATTTTTTTAGGATATGATGTAAGTTGACTTTTACCCTCAGATGTGCTTGGCTGAGCAGCATTACCTTATCTTAAGGATGAAAAATTTTGCACTTCTCAGTGGCAATAATTTACATTAATTAATGTTTCCAAAAGATAAAAGAAGGAAGTTAGAGCCAGTGAGGAAGGAATAAACAAAAGAAAATAAAACTTGAACTCCAGAAGAAAAGATAGAGGAAGTTAGATAATTTAGAAAGAGAAAGGAAAAAAGAAAAAAAAATAGACCAAACACTATTAGGGAATTTTTTTAAAAAATTTGGACCATGGTCTGATGTATTATAATCCATCATATCTTTGCTTATATACCCAAAATAGTATTCAATTTAGTTCCAAGAAAATGACATCAAACACCAAAAGCAACGAATGACTCATAACTTAGAAAATCAGTTGAATGAGCTATAAAAATGGGTCCAAGTTTATTTTTAGTATTTAATAAAGTAGTTTCATTTTCTTCAAATAATAAGAATATACAATGGTATTCACTAGGGTCTAAAAATATATTAAAAAATATTGTGAATTCTATTTTAACATGGTACTCTCCTTTTGATTTTCTTTTCTTTCTTTCTTTCTTTTTTTTAGTTAAGTGCAGGGAACATAAAAGCACTCAAAAAGCTATCTAACCATGATTCTTGACAAAGAGGAATGAAGTATAACTGTGTGATAGTAAAATAAAATAAAGAATTTATTAGAGCAGTAAAAATGTATTAGAAATGAGGCTGCTTGCTTTAGTGTCTTAGTACTTTTCCAGTCTTCAGGAGTTCATCGTCAATACCACCAATTGTGGTCCATTGCAGTGGTGGTCACATTTTAATGGGCCTGACTTTATTGAGTCTGTGTTTTACTTCTCTACCAGTGTCTTTCTCACTTAATTTTTAGCTACAGTCATTCACCACATAAAATACCAGAACTAATAAGATGATTGGATGAAAATTCGGAATAATCACCATGTAATGTGTAATGTGCCATAAACGCGGTGTACACATATTATATATTGTGGCAAAACCTTGGTAATTGCCTGTCTGGTTTAATTTTCAGCTGAGTAAAGAGGAAAAATTCTGAGGTTGTGCTATCTTTTTCTTGATTATTATTATTACAAATAACTGTATCGGTTAAGGAACCACATAAAAATCCTCACTCTAGTTTTATATTTGTCAAATTTTCTGGAATTGGAAGCTAACCTAAGGTAAAACACTTACTCAAGCACAGCTTTCCAGAATTTTTTTACTTTTCTCATCAGAAATGAATTTCAAGTGAGCCTTTATATAATAAGAAACAAGAATTCCCTATGAAATTATGGGGTAGCTAAACCCCAGGGCAGGGAGGGAACAGGACACAGGGCGAGGACATGGTGTTCTCACTTCCTTGTTAGCAGATGGCTTTAAACCTGAATGGGTTTCTTGGATCTTGGAGTCCTGCTCCAGTCTCTGTACAGAGAAGCATCCACCATGATTTTGGGGTGGGGTGGGCAAGGCAAAAAAAAGTCTGGTGTGTATCAATTCCAGCCTTATGTTTTTATTTTTAGGCTCTATCCCTCTGACTTAAAGTCCAAGGAAAGCTTGGCTTGAGGGGGTAAGCTTTCTATCATGGCAAATTCTCAGACTTCTGCGGATGTCTAGCAGGTGTGTCAAGTTCTAAAGATTCCGGCATAAATAACCCCAAATCGCTATCTATGGGTAATTAAGAGTCTAATGGAAGAGTTTGTGTTCGCTTCTCTGGCCTGTGATTAACAAACTACCACAAACTGGGTGGCTTAAGCAACAGAAATGTTCTCCCAGTTATGGAGGTTAGAAGTCTGAGATCATGGTGTTGGCCGCATTGGTCCTTTCTGGGGCTGTGAGGGAGAATTTATTCCAGGCCTCTCCCCAGCTTCTGGGGGCCTCAGATGTTCTTGGCTTGATGACGGCAGTCTCCCTGTGTCTTCACATCACCTACACCTCCATTCGTATCTGTCTCTATATCTTAATTCCCCTTTTTATATCAGATCAGGGCCCACCCTAAAGACCTCATCTTCACCGGATCATCTGCAAAGACCCTATTTCCAAATAAGGTCACATTCACAGGTACTGGGGATTAGAACTTCAACATCTTCTTGGGGGACACAGTTCAAGCCATAGAAGAGTCGTTCACATGGATAAAAATTCTACATCCTGTGACCCCTATATTGAACTTCATCTCTTCCTGAGATGCCACATTCTGGGCTTCCAAAACCCAGTTCCATTCCAAACCCCTCTGCTACTTTACCCCTCAGCAAGTCCAGCAGCTTTCGGGGCCCCATCTTGACCTGAATCTTGTGCTAAACTCCAGGCTGTTCCTCAGTCCTTGACTGGTATGTTGCCCCCTGGTCTTTCACTGCACACTGACGTGACTTTTCATCAACAACCAAAGCCTTCCATTCCAAGGGTTTCACTGAAAAACGTATTTTACCCAATAAACATTTTTAAAATATATGCTATTGATTTTAGAGAGAGAGAGGAAGGGAGAGGGATAGAGAGATAAAAACATCAATGAGAGAGACACATAGATCGGCTACCTCATGCACGCCCCCCACCGGCAATCAAGCCTGCAACCCAGGCATGTGCTCTGACTGGGATTTGAACTGGGGGCCTCTTGGTTCATGGGTCGACACTCAACAACTGAACCACACCAGCCTGGAAATAAACATTTTTTATGCCTATTGTTCTAGATTCTACTGAAGCTTGGCACACACTCTTACTGTCAATGAGAAATTCACAATCTAATGAGGGACAGTAAAAAAGTAAAACAGAGGAATAGAAGGCACCACAGGATGCTATGGGGGTGCATAGAATCAGTCCTGAATCCAGGCTGGGAATGAAGGAGAGGAGGGCAGGGAAGGCTTCCTGTAGGAGGGGACTCCACAGCTGAGTCTTGACCTATGTACAGTAGGATTTATTCAGACAATATTTAAAGGTAGCAAAAGGGGGGAGTAGGGTAGAAAAGCATATTTGGACAGACAAAACAATAAAAGTACATAAAAGATGCTAATTAAATACTGGAAATATTAAGTGAATAATAAGAAGAGAAGGTAATGTGGCTTTAAAAGTTGGGTCTGAGCTTGTTTGTATTCAATAGGTACAGTTTGTCTTAGTCAGCTTGGGCTGCTATAACAAAATACCATAGACTGAGTGGCTTAAACAATAGGCATTTATTTCTAACAGTTCTGGAGGCTGGAAATTCAAGTTCAAGGTGCCAGCAGATACGGGGCTCTCTTTCCGTCTTGGAGTTGGCTACCTTCTCACTGGGTCCTCACATGGAAAAGAAAGTAAGCTCTGGTCTCTTCTTATAGAGGAACTAATCCCATCACAGGCTCTACTCTCATTATTTTATCTAAACCAAATTACCTCCTAAAGGCCCTGCTTCCAAATGCCATCACATTGGGAATCAGGGCTTCAGCATATGAATTGGGAGCTGCAGAGGGTGCACAGCTCTTCCCCAACCTGGGCATTAACAGTCTCAGAAAGACTTGGGAAGACTGTCCAGCAGTTTCTCCCCAGCTGTCATATGCTTCATGGGCTGCTATTGCTTCATCACTATGGTCACCTGATGTCAGCACCCCCCCGCCCCCGCCAAAGCCTCTGATCTAACGCTAATTTAGGTCCAGAAGCCAATTAGTCATCACCCCCTTCACCTGAGCATAGAACTCTTCAGTCCCTGACACCTTGAAATCCAACCTTTAGGTAAGCGTACAAGTTCGGCAGATTGTTAAATCAACCATAAAGCTTGAAGATTACATGAGGGCTGAGCATTATGATTGCGTCTGCATAAAACAAAATAAGGTGGAAATACAGACCTTGTTAGTTACATAATCATCAGTGTGTTTTTTATGACAAAACCTCAACGTTCCTTTAAAGTAGTGTAGTTTTCAGGAAGGAAATAGCTGATGTCACATGTTTTTAAGTCATCAAGAGTCTTGACCATCCCTTAAGCTGTAGAAAAATGCCTGTATACGTGCCATTTGCCATCTTTTAGCATAAACTGTGTTGGTGGGAAGGAGACTGGTTAGAAAAAGAAAAAGACAGAGTGTTCACATAAGAGTATGAGTATCAAAGAACAGGTCAATGAGGCAGTGATGTGGCTAACCATAATCTGACTCCTAGGATCCAGATTCTGGGCCATAGAGTAACTGTGTTCCCTTCCTCTGAGTCCCGCCTGTCTTTTTCAACCCCTTCGCTAGTGGTTTGTGGGCTGAGCGTATTTCCTGGCCAGCACCAGGCATCATCCAGAGGGTCTAAACACACAAGTACTCCTGGGGTTTAAGTTCCATCCCATTTCCATTCCTCAGAGGGAGAAGGAAGCTGGTCAGACTCTGGAGTTCCACAGCCTCTAAGCGAGAAAAAGACATTTACAACTGCTGTCTCTTTGGGGGGCTTGGCTGTTTCTCTGAGATGCATTTGATAAAACCAGAATTCTACCTTTCATACAGAAAACAACCACTCGATGTCTTAAATAAGAATGAAATGTATTCTCTTCCTTTCACAGTCAGCCTTATTTAGAGGGGCCGTTTGCAATGTTGACTCTAACTCTGTATTGCATGGCTCGAGAGAAACTATGAATTCATTAATCATTCAGTAAAATTGATTTCATTCTTACTATATACTGGAGGTTACAAAGAACTGTTAGACCCACAACTAGCAAAGAACCTACTATTAGCATGGGACCGACCACAGGATAGGAAGCTGTTTTTGTGTTTTGTTTATTGATGTAGCTCCCACACTGAGCACGGTGTTTATTTAGTGCATTCTGGGTATTCAACAAACATTTGTCAAATAAATAATTGAGATTAATGCTAGGCGAGGATAGTAAGTCCTTTCCAACCTGAGAAGTGAGCACTCCTGGCTAAGGTGATCATAGCAGACTTCATGAAGGGGATGGAAGTTTAGCCCTGCTTCCAGGAAAGGGCAGAACTCCATGTAGAGGGATGACAACAAAGGGTTATTCTTCCAGGTAAGGAGACAAAGGTGAGTCAAACCAGGAGACTGGGACACCCAGAGCATTTTTAAGAGGAGGAAGGGTCAGAGGCTGGGTAGCAGGAAAAAAGTCTGAGATAGACAGGTTAGAGTCAAATAGGGCAAGAGAGTGCGCTGGGTGCTCTGGTGCATGTGACTCAGTTGGTTGAGTATCATCCCATGCACCAAAAGGTCATAGGCTCGATTCCGGTCAGGGCACATGCCCAGTTTGCAGGCGCGATCTCCAGTAGGTGGCACACAGAACACAGCCAATGGATGTTACTCACTCACATAGATGTTTCTCTCTCTCCCCCTCCCTTTATCTCTCTCTAAAATCAATACAAACATTTTTTAAAAAGAGTGTGCTGGGTGAGGCAAGCATCTGAAATCACTTCCGAATTGACTCCCCGGTGTAGCTGAGAAAGGCAATCATGCACAGACAGGAGAGCTGTGGGGAGGGAAAAATACACAGATAAGCAGACTGGGCCTGGGAGATCCAGGCTTTACCCCCACTGGGCCCCCACAGAGTCATGCTCTGCTCCTTCCTGCCTTAATTTTAATCTTTAGAAAAAGGAAATTTAGAAAAACTTGACTTCCTATGTACTTTTCCAAGTGATTCATAAGGATTATTATGATCATAGCCAATTTTGATGTAAGATATGAATATGAATATGAATATGAATATGATCCCAGAAACCCCCAGGAGGCTGCTTTTAGCAATAAAGGATCTTAGGAAAGAACAGCCACCCAGTGTTTCCTCTCCTCAAGGTCATGGTCTCAGATGGAAAACTGTAAGGCATGTGGTAAGCCCAGGCCATTGCATTTTAGGACCTCCCCAGACAGAATGTGTGTGTGTGTGTGTGTGTGTGTAATGTGCATGTGTGCGATATGCATATGTGGTGTGTGTGTGTGCGCTTGGATGTGATGAATGGGGTGTGTGGGTGTGGGGTGTGATGTTTGTAGGGATGTCTGGGAAATGAAAGAGTTCAGGGATAAAAGTGACATGGGGCTCAGGCTATGCCAAGTTTCTCCTGAGCAGGACCTGTACACAATAATCTCAATGATAGGTACACACACACACACACACACACACACACACACACACATTATTCAGGAAGAGGACAAAAATCCCTCATAAGATTATATCCTATCTAATAATAGACAAACATGGTAATTGACCACACCTTCACTATGCCTCCCATTGGCTAATCAGCGTGATATGCAAATTACCAAACAGCATGATATGCAAATTAACTGTCAATAAAGATGGCGGCTAATTTGCATACTGCAGGCAGGGCGGACCAGCGTGAGCTGCCATCTGGGCCCCTGTGTGCCGCCTAAGCCCAGCCCCCAGCCGGGACCCCAGTGTGTGGCCCTGGGAGGCGGGGCTTGGCAGCGCAATCAGCTGGAGGAAGCCCTATTCTTGCAGGAATCCTCCTGCAACAGGCTTCTAGTTTCTCAATGAAAGAGTTACAGGAAATTGTGTATACTTCAGGAGAAATGAACTTTTCCAATCATTAGCTTTTACACCAATGTTGCATCGTCTAATTTGGAGCTATCAGCCAACTCCTGCCCCCGCCCCTGTCTCCTACCATATGCATCCCTCTGCCTTTATCTCACTCTCTTGCTTCCAGGTAGGCTGTGGCCTCCTGGGTGATAGGAATTGATTCATTGGCACAGAGAGGTGCTCAGGGAATGTTTTGATTCCTTGGGATGCAGAAGGGGCTTTGAAGGACAGCATCCTTGGGGGTCTCCCTAACACTTGATTGCTTTCAGATATATGCCTACTCCAGGAGGGAAGCAAGAAGGCCTGGGTCTCTCTTTTTCCACAGGTGAGGGGGTGGGCTGGATGAGTCAGCTGCTGCCTCTCTAAGGGCTGAGAAAAAGCTGGCAATCAGGGGTCTAGGATGCAGCTCCCTACTTTCTTGCCCCCTCACCCTGTGCAAATAAGGGCATAGCACCATTTAGAGAAGCCAAGTTGACAACCCCCAGCCAGAGGGGCTGAACCAATGTTTGTAGAAAGCCACATGGTGTGGGGTATCATGTACTCACTCCCTTTCTCAGAAACTATCCCCACTGGGCTGGGATATGAAGCAGGCCTGTGGCCCCTGTGTGTGGAACCAGATAGTTTTACAGACTGTGTTTAGATGTGCTGGAAAACCCCTAAGCAAGTCCCTGCTGCCCTAGGCCCTCTGGGACGATGGCCATGCCCAGTTTTTGCCCCTCGTCCTTGAAGGAATATGACTTAGCCCTGAGGCTTAAACTTCCATGGCTGAAGTGTAGGTTCTTAGTTCTAACAACTTTCCAGATGAGGAACCACTGGAATAGTAATGTTTTTTTTCTCCCAAGTAGACACCATTCTCTGAGTGCTTCATGCCAGCCAGGTCTTACGTTGTGCCAAGCATTTTACATAATCTAGTCCTCCATCAACGTAGAAGATACACATCATTACGCTATTTCATACATGAGAAACGGAAAACCAGAGAGTGCGAGCAGCTTGCTCAGATCTCACAACTAGTTAACTTCAGAGCTGTGATTTGAATCTAGGCTTCTAACTCCACTTAAGTATTTGAAAGTAAGTATGGTTCTTGCATATAAATTCATTCCTTCATTCAATATTCACGGAGCTCCCACTAGGTCTCTGGGACAGGGAAAACACCCGTGAACAAAACAGACAAGGCTAGGAATTTCATAGAGGTTACATGTTAGTGGGTAGAGACAGAACATTAGCAAATATGTAACATGTTATATGTTGATAAGTGCCATAGGTAAAAGGAAACTATGGTAACTGAGATTGAAAGAGCCAGGGGTGGGCCAGTACAACTTACATAGGAAATGACGAATTCCTGATGCTAGGACATAAAAATGCTTCCCGTCATGTAGAGAACAATTTCTAAACTCCTGGAACCTGTCATGTCCAGCTGCGATGGCAGCATGATGGTTCCCCAGCCAGCATAGCAGGAGTCCCTGCCAAATAGGTACGTTTCAGCTCATTGGACCATTGGGTCAGAGTGGAAACGTTTCCTCACAGATGTGCTGAATGGCATAGGTAATGGTGCAGTCCTGTGCTGAGCCTCACTCCCCCACCTTGATTGGGAACTAATCCCTTCCCCTCTTTCTTCACAGGGAGCTTTTGAAAACTGACCCCCACCAATCTGGAAACCATTTGGAGATACCCAAGAGAAAAGGGCTATGTACCAATGTAATTACCAGTATTGTTTCCATTAAATATGACATGATTGGGAATTACTAAGAAAAACCACAATGGTGAAGGAAGGAGTTTCAAAAGGTATGACAAATTAGCATGTTTAAAGATTGGCCATAAAATCAGGAGGTTGATGAACTATCAATGTTTCTAAGCTGTATAAATAAGCAGCTTTACAAAATAGTATGACTTAGAGATCTTGAGAGAAGGTGGTCCTATGCTTTAGAAAACAAGTGAGTTAATAATGTAGCAGTATACTTTGAAGGGATTACCTTTCCCATAAATAGCAATGTTTGTTAATACCCATATAGAGTATAAGGAGTTCTTGCATCCAAACAGACCTACCTGGCTGCCTGAGATACCTGGATGTCAGACTGTAAACGGCCTATCAAAATCGTTGTTAGAACACACAGTAAAACCAAGCATCTTTTGCTTAGGGGGAAGTGAAAAGTAATATCAACTGCAAAATATTCTGTATAAACCCATAAAACTCCATTATATTTTATACTTTTGACTCCTTTCTAATCCTTTTCAGCACCCACAAATGCTTTTTAGTAAGTTAACTCCTTAATTAATTTATTAGGTAATTAATGTAATGAACACTTTAAACCTCATATAGTCTCATATCATGTCATTTGAAAAAACCTAAAACTTTGATTTTTCAGAGACCAGTTTTCCAAGATTGATAGCATAAATGGGCTTGTCTCTATTTCAAATTTGTACACAAAAGATGTTCCACTATCTTCCCTCAGTTGAGAAAGAGAAGCTCAGGAGAATTCTTCAAATATAGTAGCATTATGATGACAGATTTTGAAGCCATCTAAATTTTTCTGGGTGTCTTAATTACTTAATACATTTCTTGGGGGAAAATGGTCCAAAAATCCAAAGTGATGGCAGTGGTGGTGATTACATTTACTTGGTGGTGACTAAATTACTAGCTATATATATAAAAGCCTAAGCAACCATTATGACCAGAATGACCAGTCAACCAGTTGCTATGACGCGCACTGACCACCAGGAGGCAGATGATCAGTGCAGGAGCTGCCTCCTGGTGGTCAGTGCACTCCCACAGCCAACCTCCCTCGCCCCTCCCCCTGGGCCCTGATGGGGGGGTTCCAGCAGACCAACCTCTTGCAGTCCCTCCCCCTGGGTAGCTGGAACCCCCGATAGGCCTCGATCGCCGGCCAGGCTGAGGGACCTCACCTGTGCATGAATTCATGCATCAGGCCTCTAGTCTATATATATAAAGAGCCAGGGTCCGTAATGTCCAAAACGACCAAAGGGGTGACCGGCCTATCCCCTGGTCCTCAGGCTTCCATTGATCAAGGGATGGCTAACAGGGAACCAGGGTCCCTCAGGCTCCAATGAATCTGTGGCAGGAGCAACTGGTGAGCGGGTGGAAGGCAGACCGCTTGGTCCCTCCCCTGGCCCACAGGCTTCCATTGATCAAGGGATGGCTAACAGGGGACCGGAGTGAGTGGCTTGGCAGGGACTGGCGAGCAGCTGGAAGACAGGCCTCTTGGTCCCTCCTCCCGGCCCTCAGATTCCAATCAATCAGTGGTGGAGGTGGGGCGGAACTTGGGACTGGCTCCCTTAGTAGTCCTGAAGGTTCAATCTCCAAAGGACAGGCCAGGTACCAACAGACCAGCGCCACCGGCACAATCCCAACAGCGCTGCCCACCTCCTGGAACTCGGCCTCGGGTACTGCAGCAACTTCCCCTCCATAGACGCTCCACAAGGAAGAAAGGATACCATCAGCAGTGCCAGGGGCAACCAGCGGTGACTGCTCTCCCCATGCTTCCTCCAGGTCACTTGAGCCGGCCCTCGCCCACCCTGCTCCAGATGAAGTGTGAGCACTGCACACGGTAGGAATGTAGTAAAAAAACACAAAAACTGATGACCAAGAGAATGCCACAGTCAATGTCTGGAGTCTGGCTCAGGAGAACGAAGAGAAGGGAGAATTCCATAAGTTGGCACAGATGCCAAGATATTTCTGAGTGACTGCCTGGCGTGTGACAGTTGTGTGACCGCAGAGGAAGGAGTCCAAGTTTCTCAACAGAACACCAAGGACTTCTTCCGTGTTCTGAACCTTAAAAAGAAATGTGATACCTCATAGCACAAGGTGCTGGCAGTGTCTGTGTGTCCTCAGTCTCTGCCTTGTTTTGCTGCTAAATTCAGCCTCAGTGTCACTGGTGCATCCAGAAGGCTCTGTGGCTTCCTCAAAAGCCTTGGGGTGCACTGTCTTTGACATGAAGATAGCTGCAGACTCAGCATCCTGGAGTCAGAAGGAATTTGTGCGTTGGTACTGCCAGCACCATGAGGAAGAGCCCCAGCCAACCATGCTGACCTCCGCCTGCCCCAGCTGGGTCCAATATGCAGAGCATTGCTGGGTCACCCCATCACCCCCACCTCTCCACGGCCAAGTCTCCCCAGCAGATCATGGGCTCTCTGGTGAAGGATTACTTCACCAGACTGCAGAACCTGTCCCCAGACAAGATTTTCCACGTCATTGTGGCCCCATGTTATGACAAGAAACTGGAGGCCCTTTGAGAAGATGTTCCCACAGCTTTACATAGTTCCCAGGGTGCTGACTACATGTTAACCTCAGGTGAAATTGTCCAGATAATGGAGCAAAGTGACTTCGCCTCGAATGATGCCGCCATGGACACTCTGTTTGGAGACATGAAGGAGAAGGAGGTGAGGCTCCACGAGGGTGCCAGCTCCGACGGGTACCTGGCGCAGATCTTCAGGCACATGGCCAAGGAGTTGTTCAACGAGGACGTGGGAGTGCTCACCTATCGCATCCTGAGGAACAAAGACTTCCAGGAGGTCACCCTGAAAGGGACAGAGAGGTTCTGCTACGCTTTGAGGCTGCTTATGGCTTTCAGAACATCCAGAAGTGGTCCTGAAGCTGTAGAGGGGCAAGTTCCCCTGCCACTTCATGGAGCTCCTGGCCTGCACCGGGCATGCCTAAGCAGCAGGGGCCAGGCCCAGGCGGATGACAGGTGTGCAGATAGGGCACTGCTGCAGCAGATGGAAGACATCTACACTGCCATCCCGGTGTGTCCCCCGGAGACCAGCGCCATGTGCAGGAGATGTACCAGGAGTGGCTGGGGGTGGGGGAGCGACTCCCCCGGGCCCAGGTGGCCCTGAACACCGCCTAGCAGGGCCCAGGGCAGCCTGCCAGGACATCAAGTGGTAAAGGTCCAGCAGACGCCTGGCCTGCAGGCTGCCTAAGGATGGGTGTCAGACGCGTGAAGGAAAGCTTAGCATCTCTGTCATCGCTTTGGTTTTCAGAATTCCCTGCTCCCCATCTGTCAGCTCCCTCCCTCTGAGGGGCACTGTCATCATCACATGGGTGCAACTGGAATACTGTATCTCGAGAGGATTGCCCCAATGTATGCATCCTTTTACCTAACGATGAAAATATCCCAAAGAACAAGAATGGAGATAGACTACTGTCCTTTAGGCTTAAAAAAACCCTGGAACTGTCCTGCAAAGAGCTGAGACTTGGTTCTGTCCACGTGCCTCAGAGAGATTGGATGAGGAAATGGCCTGGTTTGGTCGTGACTTTACCCACTTATGTTACTCTTGAAGGTGTCTTTGCCACAATGTGAATAAACTGCCACCTTTTGGAATAGAGGCTCATACGAAAGTCTGCATTCCCAACTTTTCTTGAAACAGATCTATGCTCTGCAGCTGTGGCCACCGTCCTGAGATCAGGTCCTGTCGACCAGGTCCTGTTGCTGGGAATCAGGGGGCACTGGAGTGGAGCCCTGCCCCCTGTGCCCTTTTACATTCAGGGATTGAGCTGAACTCACTTTTGGGGAGGGCTGGCAAGGGTGACAGGTATCACAGATGGAAGGATGGAGAATGGAGAGGTGGACAGCCTGCTCGGTCCCTCCCTGGGTGGGGTCAGGCAGATGAAGGCCGGCCAGCCTGCCCCACAATTGGGTGAGATAGTGTCCTCTGTGTCCACCTCTCACCCCATGGGCCTGGCCACTCCCCTCAACTCTGGGCAGCCCTCTGTGTTCCACGACAGTGCACTCTGCCCTCACATGCTGCTCGGCCTAAGTGAGAAGGAAGAGAGCAGTTGGCCCATAGACAACTACACAGAAAGATAGGGCTCACTGGCGAGCACAGTGGCAGTGGTGGGAACCTCTCCTGCCTCTGTGGCAATGCTAAGGTGCAGAGAGCTGAGTGGTAAGGAGCAGCAAGCAGGTGGGCGGTAAGGAGTGAGGGGTCCCGGACTGCGAGAGGGATTTCCAACTGTCGGCTTAGGCCTGTTCCCTGTGGGCATCCCCTGAGGGGTCTTGGACTGGGAGAGGGTGCAGGCCAGGCTGAGGGACCCCCCCACACACCAATGCATTAATTTCGTGCACTGGACCTCTAGTTATTTTATAAATGGTAATTTATGCACTCGAGGGGTGGGGGGTCCCTCAGCTTGGCCTGTGCACTCTCGCAGTCTGGGACCCCTCGGGGGATGACCACCTGCTGGCTTAGGCCCACTCCCCGAGGGATTGAGCCTGAGCTGGCAGTCAGACATCCCTCTGGCAGCCCGGGAGCCCTCGAGGGATGTCCACTTGCCAGTGGGGAGCAGACCTAAGCTGCAGTCAGACACCTTAGTGCTGCTGAGGAGGCGGGAGAGGCTCCCACCACCACCACTGTACTGGCAGCCGTCAGCCTGGCTTGTGGCTAAGCAGAGCTCCCCCTCTGGGAGCTCACTGACCACCAGGGGGCGGCTCCTGCATTGTACGTCTGCCCCCTGGTGGTCAGTGTGTGTCATAGTGACCAGTCATTCCCAGTTGTTCTGCTGTTAGGGTCAATTTGCATATTATCCTTTTATTATATAGGATAGAGGCTGGGTGGGGGCCATCTGGTTTGCCCTGAAGGGTGTCCTGGATCAGGTGGGGTTCCGCTGAGGTGCCTGGCCAGCCTGGGTGAGGAGCTGAGGGCCGTTTTCAGACTGGAAACACCCCCTTCAGGGTGGGGGTCCCCGCTGGAGTGCCTGGCCAGCCTGGATGAGGGGCTGAGGGCCGTTTTCAGGCTGGCCACACCCCCTTCAGGGTGGGGGGTCCTGCTGGGGTGCCTGGCCAGTCTAGGTGAGGGGCTGATGGCTGTTTGCAGGCTGGCCAAGCCCCTCAGTGGGGATCCTCACCCCATGAGGGTGTGGCCATCCTGTGTGAGGGGCTGATGGCTGTTTGCAGGCTGGCCACGGCCCCCAGCCACCTAAGCTCCCAGTGGAGGCTGGCTGGAAGCAGGTATCTGGGATTTGTTTATCTTCTATAATTGAAACTTTGTTGCCTTGAGCGGAGGCTACAGCCAGCCATGGCAGGTGGGAAGCTTGGCTTCCTCCATCGCCGGGGCAACCAAAGCCTCCTGCTTGCTCTAGGGCTGTGGTTGCCAGCCCGCCATCTTTGGTTGGCTAAATTTGCATATGGTCACTCTGATTGCCCAGGCTGAAGGGACCCCCTCGGGGGGCGTAGCAAAGGTATAGTCAATTTGCATGTTCTCTTTTATTAGATTAGATAAATCTGCACCATCCAACATGGAAGCCTCCAGTCACATGTGGTTATTGAGCATTTAAAACATGGCTACTCTGAATTGAGATGTACTGTCAGTATAAAATAGACACCAGATTTCAAAGATTTAGTATAAACAATAAAAGTATTATTAATAATTTTTATATTGATTATATTTTGAAATAATAATATGTTGGATATATTGAGTTAAGTAAAATGTCAGAGTTTGCCCCAGCTGGGTGGCTTGGTTGGTTGGAGCATTGTCCCATAGACCAAAAGGGTTGTGGGTTCGATTCCTGGTCAGGGCATATACCTAGCTTGCTGGTTCTATCTCCAATCAATGTTTCTCTCTCACATCAATGTTTCTCTTTCTCTTCCTTCCTTTCTTCCTAAAATCAATAAAAAACATATCCTCAGGTGAGCATTAAAAATGTTGGAGTCAAATTTATCTATTTCTTTTTATATTTTTAGTGTAGCTACTAGAAAATGTATAAGTACATGTGTGGTTCGCATTATATTTATATTGCTCTACAGTTTAAGAAAGCACAAAGAAAATGTTTGTTTCAGTTGGCCTCAAAGTATTTTTAAAATTTTGAAACAATTTGGGAATTGTATTTAAGCAAGAATCATCCTAAGGAGGTATAAAATTCGATTATTAAGTATATGCTTTATACCCACCCCTTCCCCTATTTTCACACCCCATTTCAAACAAGAACAATGACAGGCAAACATACACAAATAAGTAAAACAATGTAAGTAGGTTCAAGTACAGTAAGATTCTACGTGCACCAAGTTCATGGACCAGAAAAGGAAGGCAGTCAACAGCATAAGCACAAAAATCTAATCCTACTTCTAGGCAGGAAGTAGGCAAAGACATCTGGAAGTTGGACTCATCTAAAGTAATGGTAACTAAAATTATACAAAGTGGCAACAGGAATCAAGCTGAAGGCTTCAGTGGAACACCCCCTGACTTAAAGAAAAAATTTTCAAAAAAGCAAAAAAATTGCTCTTTAATTGTTGCCTGAGAATTTTGTCTCCTTCTTAAATTAATAGGACATAAAAACGGCCTCATCTTCGGAATCTGAAAGAAGCTAACTATTGGCTCTATGACCATATTGGCCATAAACCTTAATCCATATTTTAAGGTGCATCAGCTCCAAACCTGCAACACAAGACTTGTTTTGGTCAGCAAGTCCCAAGGAGCCAGGTGGAGGCAATCAATGAAACAACTTAGAGAAAGAGACATGGGCAGAGAAGGAAAACAAACAAATACAAACAAACAAAGACTTACATACTTTTTTCTCAAAATGACCCTAGAAACTATGATACCAAAACAAAGTAATGTAATGCTAAGACACATATCCAATACAAATTACCTAGAAGAAGATACATTTAATCAAGCAAAACTAAAGTATGAGAATAATCTATTAGAGTGTCCTCCTGATACACCAAGGTTGCAGTTCCATTCCCGTTCTGGACACATACAAGAATCAACCTATGAATGCATGAATAGGTGAAATAACAACTCTCTCTCTCTCTCTCTCTCTCTCCCTTTGTCTCTCTCTCCCTTTGTCTGTCTCTCTCTCTCTCTCTCTCTCTCTCTCAAAATAACAAATAAAAATTTTAAAAAGAATAGTCTGCCAAAGACTTTAAAATAAGTACATTTAGGGTGATAAAGGAGATAAGTCAAAGAATAACTTTCACTAAAAATAGAACACAGAATTGGCAAGCAAAACAGGAAAGAATTAAACAAAACATGTATATCTAAAAGAAACAATGTAAAAATTTTAAACATGAAAAATATTCATTGAAAATGTTTTTAAAAACAGCCAGGCTGTACAGAATCAGGGAATGGGAAGATATTACTGAGGATTTCACTAAAATGCATCACAAAGAGACAAAGAGAAAAATATGACAAAGCAGTTGAAGGTTTTAGAGGATAAACGGAAAAGTCTAACATGTCTGTCTAAAGAATTTTCCAGAAAGGTAGGAAAGCAATAGTTAAAGAGATATTTGCTAATGTTTGTCCAGAACTGAAGAAAGACATGAGTCCTAAGAGGAAAAATTAAGTCCAAGGGCTCATAGTGAAGATAAATATTAATCACTACAGGGTAATACATTCAGTGAGTCTACAAACAATCAAGAACAAAGGAAGTGGAGATCTTAAAAACTACTAGAGTAAAAAAGACAAATTACCTAAAAGACTAACAGTTAAACTGACAGCAACAGTAGATAACAGGATATGAAAGAATAATATCCTCAAAATGCTAAGTGAAAGTAACTTATCCTAGATGTTTACACCCAAATTATCACTCAAACATAATGAAGAGCAATACATGTGTTTCTAGATTCAGAAAGAAATACCAAGAGAGTTTACCATCAACTGATGCTCATAAGCACAAATATTAAAGATTGTATTTAAGTAAAAGGACCCAGAGGGAAGGCATGGAATACAAGTAACAATGGTAGTTGGGTAGCTTGGCTCAGTGGTTGAGCATCGACCTATGAACCAGGAGGTCACGGTTTGATTCCTGGTCAGGGCATGCAGGAGGCAGTCATCAATGATTCTCTCTCATCATTGATGTTTTTATCTCTCTTCCCCCTCTTTTCCTCTTTCTGAAGTCAATAAGAAATATATATATGTATGTATATATATATATATTTAAAAAGAAACACAGTAAACATAATATTAACAACAAACATGTTGGTTAATTTAACTCAATGTTAAAAGTGATTTTAGCAATTGCGAAGAAAAAAATTTAAAATTCCAGAAAGTAGCTATTTAATGGGTAGGTAAAATTGCCGAAGGAGTTTTGTAACATTTCTTTTCTTTAAAATACATAAATTTCTTTTCTTTGTTTTCTAAATTTATTTTTCCATTACAGTTGATACACAATTCCAAAATGTTTCGAATATATTTAGACGTTGGGAAAAACAATATAATCAAAGATTAGTGATGGTAAATAAAATAATAGAAATAATAGAATTAAAATAATGGAAATGCTTTCAAACCAACAGAGTAGGGGAGATGCATGGAGAATATTCAATACAAAACAAAACAAAAACACCCACAACTTTATTCAAAAGAAAACATGAATATATATAGAATCCAATAAAAATCTATACTAATAAAAGGGTAATATGCAAATAGGTCATGACACCCTAACAGTCACGACTGGATATGCTAATTAATCACAACCAGATATGCTAATTAGTCACAATCAGTATGCAAATTGAGCATCACTCCAACACACAAGATGGCTGCCCCCATGTGGTCAAAGATGGCCACCACAAGATAGCCTGCAGGGGAGGGCAGTTGTGGGAGATCAGGCCAAGAGGGGAGGGCAGTTAGAGGTGACCAGGCCAGCAGGGGAGGGCAGTTGAAGGCAACCAGGCCTGCAGGGGAGGGCAGTTGGGGGCGACCAGGCCAGCAGGGGAGGGCAGTTGGGGTGACTGGGCCAGCAGGGGAGGGCAGTTGGGGGTGACTGGGCCGGCAGGGGAGGGCAGTTGGGGGCAATCAGGCCAGCAGGGGAAGAGTTAGGTATTGATCAGGCTGGCAGGGGAGTGGTTAGGGGGTGATCAGGCTGGTAGGCAGAAGCAGTTAGGGGCAATCAGGCAGGCAGGCAGGCAAGTGGTTGGGAGCCAGCAGTCCTGGATTGGAGAGGGTGCAGGCTGGTCTGAGGACACTCCCCCACCACCAGTGTGTGAATTTCATGTACCGGGCCTCTAGTAGATAGTAATAAGAAAATAAGGTGGTAGAAATAAATGCAAATATATCATGGATTATTAACAATGAAAATGGATCAAACTCATCAGATAAATGACAGAAATAAGAGATTGGGAATTTTTAAGACAGCTAGCCGCTGTTTATGAGAAACACTAAACAAAATCTAAAACAATTTTACAGAAAGAGTGACTGTTATGGGAAAGTGGTACCATGCAATTACTTACTAAATAAATTTTGTGTAAAAATATTAATACCAGACAAAATAGAATTTCAAACACAACACATTAATAAAAATAAATATGGGTACTACATAGTAATTAAAATCTACCCTGATATAGTAAACACAAACATATATTTGGAAAAAATTTTATATTTTCTCTTAAATGACTCATGGAGAAAAAAATCACAGTAGACATTGTAAAGTATTCATATATTTTATGTATTTTGAAGTTATGATTTTAGGGACATAAACATTTATGACAATTACAAAATATTTACACCAGAATAAAAGTACTGCTTTTAAAAATTGTTAGATGTAGCTAAAAGGTTTTTAGAGATAAATATATAACTTTAAATAAATTAAAAATGCCTACATTGTAAACAAATTTACTAAAATATAATTTGCATGCCAGTTTATTCATTTGAAGTGAACAACTCAATGGTTTATAGTATATTCACACAGTTTTGCAACTACCACCACAATCTAATTTTGGAACATTTTTATCACTCTGAAAAGAAATCCTGTGCCCTTACAGTCACTATGAAGTAGTCATTAGACAACCACTAATCTTTCTTTTCCTATACACATGTAGTATTCAAAAAACTCTCCACAAGAAAAATCCCAGGTTCAAGTGGCTTCACTTGGTGAGAACTATCAAACATGCAATTTTTCCTTTATAAATTTAAAAATTAAAATAAAAGATGAGACACTTTCCAACTCATTGTCTAAGGTCAGGATTATCCTGATTCCAAAATCAGACAAAAACAGCACAAGAAAAGAAAACTTTACATGCAAACTCTATGTTTTGACAGGAAGTTTTTGCGTCACTTGGCTTCAAAAGTCAAATCTGTAATCAGCCACAAGAAATTCAGCCACGAAGAATGTGCGGGTTGGAAGCCATTGTGATTTGCCCACATTGACACAGATTGGTGCATGCCCACAGGGTGTCTTCGGAGCCAGTCTTAGGTTCTGGGACACTACATACTAGTACTCCATTCCTGTTTACAAAAAAAGTGCTAACAAGTTCGGAAGCACCTCCTCCTTAAAGGAATTGCATTAGTTCCATAACTGAGGGCAAGACCATCCATGTACAACTGTTGAATTGAGAAAGTCAGGATTTGTTTCCATCCTTACAAAACCTTTCCTCATTACCACCCATAGCAACCCAGTACCTTGAGCTCCTTTCTCCACTCTATGTCAGAATCTCCCAGACTCTTCATTCACCTTAAAGTCTGAATAAATGATAACAATACACAGAATGTTTCAACTAGACTGTGTGCATTTTACCAGAGACTCAAGCTTAAACCTAAAGGTTGAAAAATTGATCATTTCTGTCATCAGACAATTATATAGGGATAATTTAAGGAGCAAGATTGTGTGAGTACAGAGGGCCTCTGGATCTTCCTAGCTCCCAAAAGCAGTACACATATTAGGAAGCTATTTTAGCTCAGATGCCAAATTCTAGCTGCTGGAAACACAAAGAAGCAAGCACTATAAGTATGCCTGTTTGCATAGAGTTCCAGAAATTTGTCTCGGATATAATACACATAGTAGAGGTTCTATACGCAAAGTACAAAAGAATCACTAAGGAAACATATCTGTATCCAGGTTGTGCTTTCAAGAAGTAAATGTGTCTTTTCTTCCAATGACATATATGGCCAAGATTATTGAAAACCTCTGTAGGTGCAGCCTCACATATGGATAAATGACTTTAAAACTCATTAATTTCAATAACATGGGACTCTCTAGCAGGCCTTTAAATCCTTTAATGATTTAGATGTTTCTACTATCTGATAAGCAGTCACTTTGAATCACAAGTATTTGGTGCTATAATCACTGGGGAATGTGTGGCTAGGCTTCAGAAAGACCTATTTCCCTCATTTGCCTCTGAGCTTAAGAGCATCCAAAAGACAGGTATTGTGTTTGCTCTGGGACCATGCAGTCCCTTAATTCCCATTGGCACCATCTGGACTAACTCCATTTCAAGACCAGCTAGGTGAGGTCTTCTAATCATTGGCAGGTCTCGTATCTCGAAGTCAGATCTCAGTAACTGCCAGTGGCTTAATCCTTCCCTTGCAATGCCATATAAAGTGTTAGTCTTCAACCTTTTCATTATAGAAATAGCAGAGGGTTGTACTATTGGAAATCTGATGAATCATCAGGGTGAACTCATGGGTTAAAAATGGGGACAAATAAAATTCTAAATGAATGGTGAAAAGAGCTTAAATTTCTATTGACATCTTTAGGTTACAAACGTAGGGCATGAAAAGATGTAGGCAGCATAAAGATGGAAGAGGAAATAAAAAACCTTTCCACTGAGTAAAGCACCCAAGAGACAGCACTGGGAGACTGCTCATTTATTTTATTCTGTAATAAAAAGGAAAAATGGAGATTTTTAAGAAGGATCAGGCCAAAGGAGTTTGTAGAATGTGCTATGAACTCATTCACAGAAGCACCAACATATTTTAGGGCAAAGTTTGTCTAAAAATAACTTCATCAGTTCAGGGACATTTTTTCATTCTTTTGCCAAGAATCCAATTAACATGTGTTGTTTCTTTCTTTCAGGCAATTTTTATGTGGCTTTAATATCTCATACTCTTTAAAAAGAAAATTCATACAACCAAGTGAATAATAAATTAAAGTATTACACATGTGAATAATATTGTGTGTGAGTAGCTAAGATACTAAGGCTCATAAAGCAGTTACTGATTCTCTCTGGACCAGGACATTTATAAAGATCAAGTAACTCATGTAAGCTACTCTTAAAGCTCTCTTCCTCTCTACCCCCAGGTTCCACCCTATTTCAACTTGTACAGGAAGCTAGTGCTCAGACTCTCTGCCTCCGTGAAGCTGGCAGTGAATGGGCAAGTGAAAAAAGACTAAGAAATAGGAGCCAGCCAGGGACTTTCAACCTTTCTCAGAGCTTATGCCATAACTACCTGGAAATACTTAAACCTAAAGGGTGAGACGAGCCTATCTTCCTGGAGAATCACTGAATAATAATAAAACACTTGAATAGCAAAAGCATGCCAAATATATTAAGGAAGAGGATGCACATAAGCTTGTAAGGTAAAACACAGTAGACTTCAAAGGCATTTCATGATTCCTTTATCCTAAGTGGGCCATGTTGGGTTGAGCCTCCAATCTCCTGGAAGGCACTCACCACACAATATAAAGCGGAATTCCAGGAAACAGCTGTGTGGAAAATTCATTTTGGGAAACATGATTATTAATCAAACAAAATATTCAGGATAGCTCGCCATTAGCTACAAATTTTAATATTATAACAGACCTTAAAGATAATCTGACCTATCCTATTATTTTAAAGATGAAAATGAGAACAAAGGTAAAAGATAGAGAAAGGTCTTGGATGGGTCTTCATTTCTCCCTAACAGGGCCCAGGGCTAAAGTTTTCCATGCACTGAACAACTGACCATTCTCCAGACACACCATTGTGTCTTTGCTTACAATCTTTCTTTTGCATCCAATGCCTTCTTCCTTTGCAAAAGTTTTACTCACTATTCAAGAACCAGCTTAATGTCATCTTCCTGGAGAAATCTATAGGGCACAGCTATAGGGTTAAGCCTCTGACTGACCTGTTGGCAAAGCCACAAACAAGTCCCAGCTTAGAGGGCACAGTCCTCTTGGCATAATTAGGCTTGACCTTATGACGCTCCCTAGATCTTAGCTAATGGGCTGAGGGAGATGTAGCAAGTGCTGGCAAACAAGTGAAACTCACAAGGACATTGTAACTATGGTGACCACTACCTTGTTTACCTCTGGCTATAAAATAAAGGCTCAGCTTGCCTCTGGATATCTCTGTCTGTGGCCTCAGCCAGGCACAGGAAGATCCACCTAGACCCAGCTTATTCTCTTTGTCTGTCTTTTCTTCATCCTTTACCGCCCTCACTCAGGCTTTTGAACCCTTGACTGAGCTGGCTCGGCACAAAATCTTTCTCTACTCACCCAGATAGCTGCTTTCGCCACTATGCTCTAATACAGCTGTTCTCAACCTGTGGGTCGCGATCCCTTTGGGGGTTGAACGGCCCTTTCACAGGGGTCGCCTAAGACCATCAGAAAACACATATATAATTACATATTGTTTTTTGTGATTAATCACTTTGCTTTAATTATGTTCAATTTGTAACAATGAAAATACATCCTGCAGGTCTCGTATCTCGAAGTCAGATCTCAGTAACTGCCAGTGGCTTTTAAATATCATATCAGATATTTACATTACGATTCATAACAGTAGCAACATTACAGTTATGAAGTAGCAACGAAAATAATTTTATGGTTGGGGGTCACCACAACATGAGGAACAATATTAAAGGGTCGCGGCATTAGGAAGGTTGAGAACCACTGCTCTAATAGATCTTTAAATATAATGTTGTTTATTCTCTCTCAACTTAAAAAAAGGTAACAACATCTGTTCCTGAGCTCCCTCTCAGTGCCACTCTTCACAGCTATGATTCTTGAAAGAATTGTTTCCACACTAAGGCTGTGTTTTCTCACCTTCATTTACTTCTGAATCCACCCCAACTGGCTTCTGACTGCTCCACTTCACTGAAATTATTTTCGGAAAAGGCACCAATGACTTCTATGCCAGCAGTTCAATGGATGGTTTTCAGTGCTTACCACACTTGCCCTCTCTTGGACCTTCTACAGTTGATCACTACCTCTTTAAAACACCGCTGGCCTCTGTGACATCATACTCTACTGGTATTCCTCCAATGACTAAAAACATTTCTCTCAACTTCCTTGGGAGTTCATTTTCCTCTCCTGGATCTTTCATGTTCGTTTTTCAGAGCTGAGGTCTCAATACTCTCCTCTCTCTCTCCTTTCTTTCTTGGTGATCTTGTCCACTCCCTGTCTTCACATTCTATGTCTATATCAACAACTCTCAACATATATCTGTAGGCAAGATCTCCTAAAGAGTTCTAGATTGTAAATTAAACTGTTTACTTATATTGCTAGCACTATCATGATTACAAGTGATAAAATCCCACCAAAATGTAGCTAAGATAAAATAAAACAGAAAGACAGACACATGAAGAGAGAAAGGGTGGGGGGGAGGAGGAAGAGAAAGATTGGCTAACAGGTATGACTCTTAACTCATGTAAACAAATATGTTGGATTCATCCACCTTTTCTGTCTCCAATATCACTCCCCTAGTTCAAGTTAATGTCCTCAAGATTATTGCAATAGCATACTAATTGGGTTCCTACTGTCCACTCTTGATCTGCTTCCATTCTTTATCCTCAAAACAGAATAAGTATCTAAAAATTAACATTCACTATACCTTATTCCTACTTAAAACCTTAAAATAGCTTCTCATTGCTCTTGAGATAAGCCCTGAATCCCTAACTTTCCCTCCAAGCCGTGGAGATACAATCTGTTTTCTTTATTAACCTCATCTCTTCCCACTCTCACTTTCCTCACTCAAAATGTCTCAACCATATCAATCTTGCAGTTTTTCTTTAAAAAAATTGTTTTTATTGCTTTCAGAGAGGGAGAGAGAGATAGAAACACCAATGATGAGGGAGAACCATTAATAGACTGCCTCCTGCACGCCCCCTACTGGGGATCAAGCCAGCAACCCGGGCATGTGCCATGACAAGGAATTGAACCACGACCTCCTGGTTCATAGATTAACGCTCAACCACTGAACCATGCTGGTTAGGCAATCTTGCCATTTTTCAAAAGTAATTTGAGCTATTTTTTGAGCTACAGGACTGTCACATGAGCCAGGCAACATATCTTTCATATGCCCTTTAGACCCTGCACTTCTTCACATCACTTATCACAAGTCTAATACTTATTTGTGCAAAATTTAAACTGTAAAGTTCATAAGGGAAAGAACTGAATTGGTCTTGTTTGATATAGTATGCAGCATTTAGGAGATGTTCAATCAATATTTATTAAATGAATGGTCATCCCATTTTATTATATTACTTTATATATCTATCTTTTCTACCAAAATATGAATTCACTTTTATTTCACACATATTTATTAAGTACCCACCTTGCACTAAGGAGTTAAATATTGGGAATAGAGACATGTGGAAGATTGAGGGGGTTCTTACCTTTGGAAATTTATAGTCCTTTCACTGCCTAGAAACTATGTTTTTCCCTCTATATCTCAGTTCCTGGCAGGTACTTGCTGTAATATTTACTGAATGAATAAATGAGGTAAATGGATACTTTGAATTTCACCATCAACTACTACCTGTTCTAATTCTTGATGTTGTGTGTTTGCTAGATGCATTTATGCCTGGAAGACATAGCATTAGTATGAATGCAAAGAGTTCAGGGTAAAGAAAAATGAGACACAAGCCATGGACTTCCTGACTGGCATGGAGCTGGGCCAAACAATGATCACCCACTAGGAAGAGTGAGATAAGAAGATCCACACTGGAGTATTGGCACAGGAGAAGAAGGAAGGTTCTAGATAGTATAGGGCATCTGGGAGCCTTAGGGAAAAGGGGTGGGAGAAAAATTATAATGACAATGAAGTAGGAAAGAAAGAGCAGGGAAAAGGACAAATAGGAGAATGAGATGTGCTCATTTTCACTGAAGGTTCTTATTTAAGGACTGTCTCCTACTCAGTGTTGTGAGCTTTTTGGCAGCAAGAGCAATATTTGTCTTGATTATCAGAGCATCCCCAGTGCCAGTGAAGTGACCATGTGTACTTGATGAATGAATGAATGAATGAATGAATGTTCAAACAGAGTAGACTCCAGGTTTCAGAATCACAGAGTTCTAATCCTATATAATAAAGAGGTAATATGCAAATTAATCCTCACGCCCTCACAAGATGGCTGCCTACGTTGACCAGGCTAGCAGGGGGGTTAGTGAGGGACAACCAAGTAACTGAACAAGCAGGCTGTGTGGGGCGACCAGGCCAGCAGGGGGGATTAGTGAGGGACAACCAAATGACTGAACAACAGGCTGCATGGAGCGACCAGGCCAGCAGGGGGGTTAGTGAGGGATGACCAAATGACTGAACAGCAGGCTGCGTGGGGTGATCAGGCCGGCGGGGGCGGGGAGGGGTAATCAGGTTATCACGGAGGGCAGTTGGGGGCGACCAGGCTAGCAGGGGGTGTAGTTGGGGGAAACCAGGCTGGCAAGTGAGGCAGTTGGGGGCAATTAGGCTGGTGAAGGGGCAGTAAGGGGTGACCAGGCTGGCAGAGGGTGGCAGTTAGGAGCAATCAGCCTGGCAGGGAGGGGGCAATTGGGGGCGACCTGGCCAGCAGTGGGTGCAGTTGGGGGCAACCATGCCAGCAGAGGGGGGCAGTTGGGGGCAACCAGGCCAGTAGGGGGGGCAGTTAGGGGTGACCAGGCCAGTGTGGGGGGGTGCAGTTGGGGGCAACCAGGCTGGCAGGGGAGCAGTAAGGGTGACCAGGCGGTGGGGGGGCAGTTAGGAGCAGGCAGGCCAGCAGGGGGGCACAATTAGGGGTGACCAGGCAGGCAGGCAGGTGAGAAATTAGGAGCCAGTGGTCCAGGATTGTGAGAGGGATGTCCAACTGCTGGTTTAGGCCCGAACCCCTGGATCAGGCCTAAACGGCAGTCAGACATCCCCCGAAGGGACCCAGATTGGAAAGGGTGCAGGCTGGGCTGAGGGGACCGTCCCCCCATCCCCCCCCCCATGCACAAATTTTGTGCACCGGACCTCTAGTAAGCTAATAAGTCCAGTACACCTGTTCCTATACCATACATCACCCAGAGAACACACTTCCAGCAGCTGGTCTTTGAGCTCACTCTCTTCAGATAAGCAGGAAATACTTGATAGTCCAACCCATCACCAGCCCCAGGCATCCCAAAACCACAGTCAAGAGACAAATGGATCCTTATTATTTCTGAGTTGATAGTTAAAAATTCTCAGAAGAAAAAAAAACTTTATAGTTACAGATAAAAAGTAAAAAAAAATCATTTATGCCTGGAAGGCATAGCATTAGCCTGAATGAGTCAATTATTTTGGGTAACTCCTTCAGAAAAGAGGTGGTAGTGGTAGTGAGGTGTATAACATAAGAGGGCTCTGGGCACCTAAAGTGAAGAGGGGATGCCTGTAGGCAGAAATTAAGGAGACTGAAAACCTTAGACATAAACTTAGAGGGAAATTACAATGAGAGCAGGTGTGTAATTTTTTGCCTTTCCTATGTAAGTAAAAGGTAATATCACAAAATGACTGTGTGATCCCTAGAATCCAGTGGCCTGAGTTTTAATCCTGGCACTGCTAATTCTGAACAAGTCATTGGCATCTCTATTTTGTCTAAAATGAGACTGCAAATGAGGGATCTCCCTAAAGCACCTACATGCATATGTGCTTGATAAATATTAGCTATACTGATACACACACAAGTGACACTGCAGGAGATGTGCTCACCATTCAGAGTGATCTCTAACACTGGAGAGTCCAAGGAGAACCAGAGGAAAATGTGCCCCTGAGATAACCTTCCTGAGAAGTGCCCAAGCAGACCGGGCACATCGTTGGTCCTCAGTAAGTGATGAATTTCCTTCCTTCTACTCTTGTCATCTCCCTATTTCTGTGAAAATGAATGTCAAGCACACAATTCTCCCTGCTCTTCCTTGTAGCTCCCCTTCTAGCTGCAAATGTTTTGGTCAGGAGCTACCCCAAGGGAAAGTGGTCCACAAGGAGACGGGAGTTTCCTTTTTAAAGAAATGCATGTTTTAAGGTAACCATCCAGGTGCACAGCTCACATTAGAATCTAACCAAGCACAGATAATGCAAAGTTATAAAACCAAATTATTTTCTTCTTCATTCAGCACGTTGAGAGCCCTCTACTCAGGAAGGGGGTGGGCAGCTGTTTCCTGGCTCCATCAAACACAGGGAAGGAAGTGAAGTTCAGTGCTCTAGTGCCACCTCCTTCCCCTTTTCCCTTCCCCATTCAACTCCCCTAAGGTTTGTGCCCCAACTCTGGGCCCAGAAGCATCTAGAGTTTCCCAGCCAAAATTTTCTCTCAAGAAGAATCTGAAACTCATTTACATTGAAATACAAATGAGGATTGCAGCTAAAAGAATTACCCCTGCCCTGGCAGGTTTGACTCAGTGGATAGAGCATCAGCTTGTGACTGAAGGGTCTTGGGTTCAATTACAGTCAAGGGCACATACCTTGGTTGCTGGCTCAAGACACATACCTCAGTGGGGGTATGTGCAGGAGGCAACCAATTAATGTGTCTCTCTCAACATCAATGTTTCTTTCTCTATGTCTCTCTCCCTCCTTTCCACTCTCTCTAAAGTTCGGATTAATAAAAAAAAATTTAACCCCAAGGTTTTTTGGTAAAGATTAACAACAACAACAAAATTACCCCCCAAAGTTTGCCTGTACCTTAAATTTGCCAGCAACATCGCACCCCAACCCCAGCAAGGGGCACAGACTCTTCTTCATGGGCTTTCTAACCTTGCAATTTGGGTTTTTTAAGGTGGATTCATCCTGGAATTCTGATATCTCATTATTACGTGGGTTATAAATTAATCAGTAGGGTTTAAAGAAAGGCACAAAGGGCTCGGGGAAGAAAGTTATTAGCACTCAAAAAATAACCATTCCTTTTGGCAGAGGTGGAGACACACTCTGTAATTCCAACCTCCCCGAATTTAAAATCTTCTGAAGCATTTATGTGCTGATAAGCAGATGTCCTTGGAGCTCTCTGGCAGTGAGTTTGGGTTCAAACCTGGAAACTGCTTTTTGTAACCAGAATTGTGGGGTTGTGGAGAGGACTGAATGGGGCAGTTGGTGAGGAAGTCCTGGCCTCTACAGCTGACTGAGGAGAGTTGGGGATTAGTTGAATCTTAGCTCACTTCCTGCAGCTTTGTTTGGAGGCATGAGTCTAGCTCCCCAGCTCATGCTGTCTCTACTGTCAGTTGCATACATTTCTGAATTGCTGCTCTCCCCCTCTGAGCTATTTTACATGTTGCTGACACATTTCATCTTTCTGAAGTACAGTTCTGAGTGTGTCTCCCCACTCCATCTCACCCCACAAGCACGCTGATAATCCAATCTTCACACAATAGCAAGAATTATCTTCTAAAAAATCAGATGATTTTATCACCACATTTAAAATGAAATGCAAACTCATTATTGCAGTTTTCATAGGCCCTATATGATTTGGCCCCTGATCACCTTGCTGACCCCATCTCATACCATTTCCCCCTATTCACTAGGTGAGCCTCTTCCATTCAACAAAAGACCACAAGAGACATTGACATTGAGAAGTTTACATTGACATTGAGACATTGACATTGACCTCCAGGGGCCATGAGGGAGGTCAAGGCAAGGTACAAACAAAGGGAGCAACAGGACCTTGGCACTTGCCATTATTAGGGTCACAGAAGGAGTGCTTTTTGGTTCTCGGGCCAAGGCCAGATTGGTCAATTCAAACCCAAATCAATGGGGTGTTGGTAAATTCCCCAGGGGTCTTACCTAAGAGGCACACAAGGGAAGGCCTGGGAGGTAGGGGGGCCTGTTGATAGCAAGGGCTGTTGGGGGAGTAACTCCAGGAACTTACATTTTCTGTGACTCTATGGGCTGTTATCTAGGAAATGCTCTTGCATGAGGGACTAACGTCAGTTTAAGGTTCCCTGCAGGCTGCTTGGCCAAACAACATGGATGCCAAGGTAGCAATGCCAGGGAGTCACTCAGCTGAACTCTTGACAGAAGCCAACCTCTTTGCTATTCCCTGGATTACATCCCCTTGCCCTTCTCAAGGACCTCATTCCAACAATTCACTCCTCTCTCCTGTGTCATACAAATTTCTCTTCTATTATATCTTTAATCATTCAAGAATACTAAATCTCCTCTCTTTAAACAAACCCCAAAGGCCTCACTTGACTATTACCCACCTTCCTGCTTTATAGCAAAGCTCCCTTGAAGGACTTGCCTGTACTGCTGCCTCTAACTCCTCCAATTCCCTCTGCACCCAGCACTGAAGTGCTTTGTCAAAGTCACCCATGACCTCCATGTCACCAAATCCATCGTCTGGGCTCAACCCCATCGTACTTCCCCTGTCAGCAATCCACACACTTTTCACCTCCTGCTGGACACTCTTTCACCACAGCCTTGCAGGACGCCACACATGGGTGGTGGCCCTCCTTCCTCTCAGGCTGCTCCTCCTCAGTCTCCTCCGTTGGTTTCCCTTCTCCCCTGACCTCTCTGTTCTCGGTCATCAGTTTGCTTCCCTTTCCATGTGCAGTCTCCTTGGTGATCTCATCCAGCATCACTGCCTTAAATGTCATCTCCATGCTGATGACTCCCAAAGTTCTAGCTCTAGCCCAGACCTCTCCCCTGGCCTCCACAGTCCTAAATCCAATTTCCTTCTCAACAGCTACATGTCAATGTCTAACAACCATGTAGAACTTAACCCGCCTCGAAGCTTACTCTTCATTCCCATCCCCACTTGCACCCACACAGTTCTCCTCACCTCTAAAACTGACACCCCTTCTTCTTCTTGCTGGAACCAAAACATTTGGGCTTAACCTTGATTTATTTCTCTCACTTCCCACATCCAACAGAAAATCCTACTGATCTCACCTCAAATTAAAACCGAAATTTATCCACAATGGTTAGTTAACCATTGCATTGCTACCACCCCAACCCAAGCCCCCATTGTCTCTTACCTTGATTATTGTAATTATCTTCTAATAGAAATCCTGTTTCTGCTCCAGCCTCTTCTCAACAGCAGCTAGTGGGATCCCCTAAGAGTATAAGTCAGATCATATCACTCCTCTACTTAGAACCCTCAATAGCTCTCCATGTCCCTCAAATGGTCTGTTTTATTCAATGCTATATCTCCAGCATGAAGAACAGTATCATGCAAAATGTAGGCATTCAAAAATACTGGTTGAGTAAATGATTAAATAAAAAATGTATTAAACATAGGTACTAAATGTATAATATGTGTCATGAACATGTAACTAGAAATTGAAAGTATACTAAGAAAAATGAAATCTCACCTCAAGAACTTACATGTGAACCCCAGCCAGGTGTCTCTGTTGGTTAGAGCCTAGTCCCATACACCAAAAAGGTGGTGGGTTTGATCCCCAGCCAGGGCTCATGCAACCAATTGATGTTTCTTTCTCACATTGATGTCTGTGTGTGTATATCTTTCTCTCTGTCTCTGTCTTTGTGTCTGTCTGTCTGTCTCTCTCTCTTCCTCTCTCTAAAAAAATTAGTAAACATATCCTTAAGTGAGAATTAAAAAAAAAAAGAATTGACATATGAGATTGCAGCAGAGGTGGAGAACACAGCTCTGGGGCTGGCCAAAAAGAGGACCCTAAAAGAGAGCATGGAAAGGAGTAGCTAGAGAGGTAGGAGGGAAACCAAAGGAATGTTGTCACAGAACACCAGGGGAGATTGAGTTCCAAAAGAGAGGGAGTTGACAAGAGTAGCAGAAAGATAAAGTAAGAAAAAATAAATGAAATGGAAATCACCCATTGTAGCAACAGCTACATTTTGGAGGCCTTAGTGGTTCCTAGCAACTATCACCTCCCTCAGGAAGCCTCTGTACATACTCAGCATAGTGCCTATTAATCAGAATATAGACTAATAGACATATTGGTTACACAGACATTTATACTATAAGCAACCTGAGGGCTTTGAGGAAGGGAATGGGATTTGTTGGGCAATTCCTATGGGCCAGATACAGTGCTGGGTATTTTATGTACACAAATATATTTTATCTTTACAGCACCCCAGTGAGATTGAAATGATTTCCCATTTTGCATATGAAGAAGTTCCAAGAGGTTAAATAACTAACCCAAGACCTTACAAGTAGCAAAGAGGATACTGGAATATTGGTCTTTCAGACTGTGTGGGAAATGTGTGTGGGTAGTGTTTTCCCCTTCCTTCCTGTGTCATCCGAAAATCCCACGCTGAGGCAGATTCCTGGTCTCTTACCCAATAGCTAAAACCCTTCCTGCTGCAGGGCTGAATTTTGTTTGTGTATGGGGCAACCTTGTGCTTTAGGAAAGACTGAGCCCTGAGGCAAAAGTTGACTGGTCTAAACAAATTATGACTATTTTATTTGACTTGCTGTTAATTGGCTTAGGAGCCAGCTTGTGATGGAATTCTGCCTCCTAAGACTTGAGGGAATTTCTTCCGGGAGTAGGGTTAGGGGATATAGTCCTCCTAGGAAATGGATCATCTCTCAAAAAAGGAAGGCACAGGGACCCATAAAGGGGAGTGTCTTCCTTTTGGCTTTATTAATTTATGTATTAATTTGCATTTGGACATAGTTGAGAATACACTATATAGATATTACAGCCACTTTGCAATCATGAGGGTTCCAACCACATGAGAACAAAGCTGACATAAAGATATTTATTGATCTACTGAATTAACCAATCTCCAGACCACCTGCTCCCAAGACTTCTTGCTTGATTAGGAAACAAAAATGTATTGTTCAAGCCATTATAAGTTCTATTTTTATGTTCTTATAGTTAAAATGTCCAACATACACAGTATACAACACATATTTTTACTCACTAGTTTATTCTCAGCTCCTAACACAGTTGTAATTGCTCCAAAAATGTTTTGATTGCCTGGATAAAGAATGTTGTGTATTTCCAAGTAAAAATGAATGAGTCCAATGAATTATTATAGGGTATAGAAATTTCAGGAGACAATGTGCCATTGGCATTTACTCTAAAAGCATAAGAGGAGAAAAAATAGCATACCACATAGAAAAAGTCCTGGTTGTATGTGATATGGCAACATCCCAATACTCTGCCATCGGGGAAGAAGCATTCATGCTAAGACCCCTGTCTATTGGATGTTCATTTCTTCCCATGTAATTAATTGAAATTTGAAGCCAACTTTTGTCCCTGGTTACTGAGGTCCAGACTAAAAACAGCCCAGAGTATACTCTCTGTCAGGAGGTGGCTGTGTTTGAGATTTGTGTTGGCATCTCTGAGCTGTGACCACAGCACAGATTTTTGTGGGAAATATCAGAGGAAACATTTACAGCAACATTTTTCCATTAGGAAGGGATGGGGTGAGGTGGCAGAGTTCAGCATAACCAAGAGAAGTTTTCTCCTTCTGAAACTTGTTTAGACTCATTCTTTCCAAGTCAATGAGACGACTTTTCCCTTTGCAGAGCAAATATAGATGGAGAAGCAACTGGGCCCACCATTTAGAGACATCAGAGCCCTCTTCCCAAAACCTATTTCACAAGGTCCTGTGAGGTTAAAGGCCAAGAATTAGCCCTGAAGTACTGAAAGCAATTGCCTAAACCCTTTTCAAAATGCCCGTATTTAGTATTAGTTCTGGGCACTGTTCCTTTCCTCTCGTTCAGCCCCTGCTTATGCTCTTTTCTTCAGCTAGATTATTTTAAGTGTGCTTCCCAGATATGGTTCCAGTGCAGCGTATGCAGGGTGCTCTAGGAAGACATTCTGCCCCAGGATTTGAAGACTCTCTTTGAGCCCACTCTCTCGTGGCCCTATTGTGAGGGAAGTGACCTTATGTGATTCCTGACACACAGTTTGTCACATGTGACCCTGTGATCTTGCTGATGGAACCAGGAATTGGCAGTTTTCAAAGACATCCATCTATAAGCTGGTGGGAGCAGATGAGATAACCTAGTGAGCCCTTCATGGGACAGCCATGTCCAGTGCCTTATAGTGACCAACAGACTTTATTAGATCATTTCCTTAGGGAGCCTGACATATAACAAGAAATAAAAGTCACAGATAGGTCCAGAAGCCAAAATACTCATGGAGAAACCAGTGGGCAGAAGCCATGAGTCAGTAGAAACTGAGAAGCTAAGCAATAAAAGAAGGACATTAGAGGAAGTCAGAAGGATTTGAGAAGTATCAAGAGTGCAGCAGAAATAGGCAGTGGCCTGGTCTGGTGCCATGGATGCCTGCTGTTGAGACATCAACAAGTTATGATATCTATAGGCTGAGAATAAAGTGCCAGTTCCTGGGAGGCTTGGTCCTATGTGTATTCAAACTCTGTAGTTCTTCCTTACATCCTTTCATCATAAATCCCCATTAGTTGCGTATCTGCATCAGATTCTTGCAATCCTAATAGATCTAATATTTACTGGCTTTGTAATCTCTATATGTGATAGGCAGAATAATGTCCAAACCTGTCCCCGTCCTAACTCTAGGAACCTGTGAATGTGTTACTTTACATGGTAAAGGGATTTTGCAGATGATCAGTTAGGAACCTTGAGATAGGCTCTCGTGTTATATATGACAGTCCAATCTAATCACATGGGTCCTTAAAAGCAGAGAGAACTTTCCCCAGCTATGGTTGGGAGAAGATGTGGCTACCAGATAAATGGTCATAGAGATTTAACATTGCTGACTCTGTAGATGGATGAAGGGGCCATGAGCCACAGAATGTGGTGGTCTTTGGAAGGTGGAAAAAGCAAGGCACCAGAATCTCCCAGAGACCATCCAGAAGAATGCAGCTAACTCTAGCCCAGTGAGGCCTATGTTGAATTTCTAACCTACAGAATTGTAAAAGAATAAATGTGTTTTGTTTTAAGCCATATACATGGAAAAACATTTAAAAGAATACACACTCCAATATAACATTGTTTATGTCATCTTTTTTAATTACTTATTTTTCCTGATTTCAACAATGAGTATATGCTACTTATGTAATAGAGAAATATTAGAGACGTTAAAGAATACATAATATATGCTAAAATAAATTAGCCTCTAAGACTTGGCCTAACTGTGACATTATATGAACAATCTAGGAGATGGCTTAATTGTCACCCTATATTTTGCCTCTTCTTGGAAACTATACCCAGTCTCAATTCCTCTGAAAAGTACCACCAATTTCAAATCACTTGATGCCTTTTTTTTCTTCCCCATCGCTCAGGTACATATGTTTATATTTAACTACCTAATAATATCAATGTATTTCTACACTTTTGCTATATGTACTTTTGAAAAGATTTAGTTATTTACTAAATAATAAAGCTAACAAATATTTGTTGAGGATACTTTGTGTAGTTATGAGGTCATTTAGTTAATACATGTATTTTAGTCTTTATTAGGCCTGGGATGGTGCAATGTGACAAATCTCAAGGTCATGTTAATAGAGCTCAAACTCTACTGAAGAAATTTTGAAAAGACATTTTAGAGACTTGTGTGTTTTTTTAAATATATTTTATTGATTTCAGAGAGGAAGGGAGAGGGAGAAGGAGATAGAAACATCGATGATGAGAGAGAATCATTGATCGGCTGCCTCCTGCACTCTCCAGTGGATGGAGCCCGTGACCAGAATCAAACCCGGGACCCTTCAGTCCACAGGCCAACACTCTATCCCCTGAGCCAAACCAACTAAGGCTAGAGACTTGTGGTTTAAACAAGACTTGTTTATCTTCAAAAGTCCACATGAAACCCTTAAGGCCCATTCACAATCCAACCAATGTCAACAGGGGAGAGCTATTAATTGACAGTAGAATTACCAATACTGGTAATAAACACAGCAAATGAGACAGTGTGACTCCTTAGAAGGTACTTGTGGACTACTTCAGCTTAAAAATTTGGCTTTAGTGAATTAAAAATGTAGAGCATGCCAGTTCTCACTTGAGCAAGAATGTGTTAGCTCTTATCACAGCCAGCCATCTTCAGGGCTCTGAATGACCATAAACTTAATTTGGCATTTGGACAGGACAATAGGTACTTTGCATGACTTGATTAGAGAATAATGCAAGACTGTTTCCTGTTAGGTCACTTTGATCCATGGCTGAGCCAAATTCTCTGGCCCTGTCTCCAGTAAAAATATACCCCAGAGGAATGAAGGAAATAGAACAGTTTTCTAGAAGTCGGGATCTCAGTACTTTTTATCATGTCTTTATTCATCAAATATGTGTTGGATACTGTAACTGTGTTCTCAAATGTTGATGAGCATAAGAATTACCTAGGGGGGTTCCACTTCCCAAGGAAACTCATTCAGCAATTCAAGGGTGGGGCCTCAAGATCTATACTTAACCAGCCTCTTAGGTTATTCTGAAGCAAGGCCTCTGTAGACCACTTTATAAAAAGGTTTCATTTGGTCCCTAAAGTGAATAATCAGCAGTTCCCTGTCATCAAGAGCTTGAGGTCCAGGGAAGGGAGACACACTATTGTGATGTTATGATCAATGTAGTAATGAAAATCCTGATGACAATGAAAGGAGGAAAAGGGTACTCTATCTACGAGAGTGCCATCTTGAGGTCATTACCCAAAAGAGAAGAAAGGGTCTTCTAGGCATAGAAATGGCTTTTACAAGGCCATGATTATGAGAAGACATAAAAGATTAGGGAACAGTGAGCAGTTCAAGATGCTGGGAAGGTGAAGGGCACTCTAAAGATGGACAAGCAGGAGAGAGTCTAAGAAGATAACATGGATCTCGATTCACCAACTAAGTCATTTCAACTTTATTTTGTAGGCAATAGGGAGTTGGTGGAAGTTTTATTTTTTTAAAATATATTTTTATTGATTTCAGAGAAGGGAGAGGGAGAGAGAGAGAAGGAAATATCAATAATGAGACAGAATAGTTGATCGGCTGCCTCCTGCTTGCCCCACAATGGGGATCAAGCCCGCAACCCAGGCATGTGCCCTGACCGGAAATCGAACCCATGACCTCCTGGTTCATAGGTCGATGCTCAATCACTGAGCCACACCAGCTGGGCAAGTTGGTGGAAATTTTCAAGCTGACAGTGACGTGAAGAGATTTGAAATTTGTCCATGAGAATATCTAATGTTGTGCAGATATTTACTCAACTAATATCTCCTGAGGACCTGCCCTGTGCCCAATGGTGTGTTAAGTATTGGAGGTTAGAAGAGAGATGTCACAGTTAGGAATTGTGACAGTCCAAGCAATGAAAGCTGAAACTAAGGTAGTGGCAGGGGGGGTGTACAAAGGGAATGGAGTGGGTCAAGAAGATATGAGATTTAGTTAAAAAAAACAACAACAACAACAACCCGTACTTGCTGACATTAAACTTAAGAAGCAAGGGAAAGAAGGTTTGCAATGTTTGGGAGCAGAGAAACTGCTATGGATTGACCGTGTTCCCACCCCAATTCATATATTGAAGCCTAATCCACAATTAGATGGTATTAGGAAGTGGGCTTTGGGGAGGTAATGAGATTATGAGAATGGAGCTTTCATGAATGGGATTAGTGCCCTAATAACAAGAGAAATTCTCTCCCTTCCCCCTCAAAAGGACACAGCCAGACAGTGGCCATCTGAAAACCATGAAGAGGGTTCTCACCAGAAGGTGACTATGTTGGCACCCTGTTCTCAGACTTTCAGCCTCCAGAACTGTGAAATATAAATGTTTGTTGCTTAAGCCACCCAGTTCATGGTGTTTTGTTAAAGGAGCCAGAACTAAGCTAGAAACTAAGTGTATATAATGATGTTAATGAAGATTTCCCAGACAAATCCCAGACTTAAATGGGAGTGGGTGATCCCAACCAGAGAGAGCATAGTGTGAAAATGTGTGAGGGCCAACAGAGAAACATGGGCAGCAGTAAGTGGAGGTGCAGTGAACCATGAAGGAGGTAAACCAAAGCTAAGTGGGGTCCACCAAAAAAAGAAGGGTCTGAGAGGAAGGAAGTAATCAGTCATTTTCAATTAACAGAGGGAAAGACTTTGTAATCTCTATTGGTTTCATCATCTAGGCTGTCATGGTGATACTAACAGGGACAACTTCAGTGGAGACTGGGGTGGGAGCCAGATGTCAGAATGGAAGACATGCCATAAAGAAGGAGGGAATGGATGGTGTGGAAGTGGAGTCATAGGCTGTAGACTACTCTCTCAGGAAAGCTGAGCATGAGAGGAAGAAGAGAAAGGGAGGCAAAGTAAGAAGGTAGATAGAGCCACTTGACTGGGTTCTCGGGTTCCATGAACATGTGTACAAAATCTTTTGCTTATGTAATAGGAAAAGTTGTGGTGAAAAGTGAGCCGAGATAAGTTGTATTTCCTTTTTATACTTCTATTGTCTTAGAGTAAAATTTATATCTATAAAGAGCCAGAGGCCATTGCATCCGAAACAACTGAATGGACAATCAAAGAGGCTGAGTGGGGAGACAAGGCCGGCAGGGGGGTTAGTGCAGGATGACCAAATGACTGAGCAGCAGGCTGCGTGGGGTGACCATGTCAAAGCAGGGGGGGCAATTGGGGGCGACCAGGCTGGCAGGGGGGTTAATGAGGGATGACCAAACGACTGAGCAGCAGGCTGCGTGAGGTGACCAGGCCAGCAGGGGGGTTAGTGAGGGACGACCGAACGACTGAGCAGCAGGCTGCATGGGGCGACCAGGTCAGCAGTGGGGGACAGTTGGGGGCGACCAGGCTGGCAAGGGTCAGTTAGGGGTGATCAGGTCGGCAGGCAGAGGTGGTTAGGGGTGATCATGCTGGCAGGGGGGCCAGTTAAGGGCAATCAGGCAGGCGGGCAGGTGAGCAGTTAAGAGCCAGTGGTCCTGGATTGTGAGAGGGATGTCCAACTGCAGGTTTTGGCCCGATCCTCAGGGACATCCCCCGAGGTGTCCCGGATTGGAGAGGGTTCAGGCTGGGCTGAGGGGACCTCCCCCCATCCCGTGCATGAATTTCATGCACCAGGCCTCTAGTAATTATATAAAAACTAAAGGTAAAAAACAGTGTTAAGGTTTTAAGTACTGGGAATCAGTAAAAACAAAACAAAATATTTCTAGTCTTTAAAGTAGTAATCTCTTGATGGGGTTGTGAAACAGAAGCTGCTCTGAGAATCAGAAGGAAAATGTTCAAGGAAAAGGAAAGATAAAGACATAACCATTGCAGAGAGGAGAGTGGCTATAAAAGATCCTAGCAGTTGGCTGTTCCCACCTGGGACAGGAGTCCTTGTCTGGGGCAGCATGCATACCTGGAGAGAGGTATGATTTGACTTGATTTTTTGGTTAAGCGATTGTGTAAGCAAAAGAAAAAATTTATAAAATAGTTTTATCAAATAATAATGACCTTTGGTATTTGATTGGGAGTCTACTCAGAGGCAAATCATTTGGATGTAAATCCACATTTGTGTATATTTAGAAAAGTCAGATAGAGTGAAGAGTCTAATCGCTTCAACCATCAAAAGCAGCCATGTAGTGTTATATTCTCATAAATAAGGTGTTGTTTTCAAATTGCTACTGCATGTGAAACCAGAACAGCAGTTTATACAGTTCCCTCAGAAAGCGAGTGCACTCTAATGGTTTCAGTCTCATGTTCTGTCTTTGTGCACGAGCACGCTCAAGGGCGAGATTGTATATGCGCACAGTCGCAAATTGGCAGCAGTTACACACATTTATATAAATGCCTAGAAAACATCTTGGAAGAACACATCCCAAACTGATAGTGAGCGTTCACTGTGGACAAAGCAGGGGAGGAAACTGAAATTAGGGCTGATGGTCAAAAGGCACTTTAGTTTTACTTGCAAAGTTAGTTGTTTACAATATAAATTTATTACTTATAGATTTCATAAATTAATTTTTAAAATCATGAAATAATCACCACCAACAACATTCTCTCAGTCAGTTTTGGGGAGGTCAAAGATGGTTATCGTCCAGTAGAGGGACAGGTAAACAGGATATAAGAGAGGGAGAAATCAGTGCTTGGTGCTTGCCAGATGCCTAAATGCAATGAATGCTTTCACTAAACCAGAATCTTAAATTTTCCATGAGTTCTCTCTTAAAAATAATTCAGTCTTTCTTCCTTTCACTCTTCTAGGTGCTCATGTTTCTTCAAACAGCTGTTCTGTGAGCTACAGAAATGGTTTTATCTTTGCAAAGCTTATTTACCTCCTAATGATAAACATAAAAAAATGGTAGCTTTTACTATTATTATTAATCAAGTGGTGATACTTGAAGCTATCATTCAAAGGGTTGAAGAATGAGCAGAGAATGAGGAATAGGGTGGATGGAAGAGTGAAATTCTCAGAGACCATGAGAGATGCTAAAAGGGCTCACATCAGCAGGCAGCTCTAACCCTTGGCATGGCATGAGGTGAGTGCTGGGCTTAGAGATTCTAGACAATGAGAACATTTGGGAGAGAATACTTGACAGTCAGTGGGAGGTGATCAGGAAGATTCCTGAAGGGCCTCAATTGAAGTTATTTGGGGAGAATTTGCAAGGAAAGAGATTGGCCTTTGTCAACTTTTTCCATTGAATCTGTGTAGCTCTGGAGCATGAGGGAAAGTAGATTAAGCTTCCCCCTAGGACTGCAAATGGCTGAACACCCAGAAGAACAAGAAAACAGAAATAGAGATTAACGCATTGCTAAAATAGCTGGTCATGGGTTTTGGCAATGTAAGAGCAGTAGACTGCAGGACTTGGCTGATGGACTGGAAGAATGGAAGAGGCAGAAGACAAAAATGTCCTGTTATGAGAGAGAGAAAAGGAGGGTTGTAAGTGGCTAGAGAGCAGAAGAGAAAGGTGGACAGTTCATTTCACCATGCCTACTAGACCATAATTTCTCTTAGGGAAGGAGCTGATTCTCATTCAGTTTTTTAGTTATTATAGCATTTATTCAATAAATGCTTTTAATATTATGAGTAAACCAATTCATGGGAATAGTTATCTCATAAGATCATTTCCCCACTAAGCTATGAGTTTCTCTTTTTTTAAATCCTTATTGTTCAGATTATTACAGATGTTCCTCTTTTTTCCCTCCATAACTCCCCTCCATCTGGTTCCCACCCCACCCAGGCCCTTGCCACCCCCCCCCCCCCCACTGTCCTCATTCATAGGTTTAAGCTCTTTGTCCAATCTCTTCCGGCACCCCACACCCCCTTCCCCCCAAGAATTGTCAGTCTGCTCCCTTTCCATGCCCCTGATTCTATTACATTCACCAGTTTGTTCTGTTCATCAGATTTTTTATTCATTTGATTTTAGATTCACTTGTTGATAGATATGTATTTGTTGTCACTTTGGTGGCCGAAAATTTTAACTTAACCTTTTCTTCTCCTCCCTCCTTGAAAAAAAACCCCTTC